>NC_064822.1:131958943-132261973 GCF_024166365.1 Elephas maximus indicus | reverse complement strand
ATAGGACAGAGCAGAATGGCTACATACAGTTTCCAAGAAGCACTTGGTGGAATTGAACTGCCAACCTTTTAGTTAGCAGTTGTAGCTCTTACCCACTTCACCACCAGGGCAGGTCATTTAAATTGAGTATACCACAATCATCTTAAATTCAACTGTTCACACTCAACATTTCCCATAATAATTGCTCTTATTTCTATATGCCTTATCTCTGTGAATAACACCAGCATCCCCCACAACTACTCAAGATTAAAACTAATATAATAATTCATTCTGGCCCGCTCTTTGCTGTTTTTATCCAACAGTCTCCATGTCTTCTCTATTCTCCGTGTCTTTATATCCCTGTCCGTTAGAAGCTTGGCAAAGTCTTCATGATCAGGTATTTCCTAAAAAAAAAAAAAAGTCCATTGTAATTTCCTGCCATCATGTCCTTTGAACCTTATTATCTGTATAAAACCAAAAATCCAAACCCACTGCTGTCCAGTTGATTCTGACTCAGAGAGACCCTACAGGACAGAGAACTGCCCCCAAAGGTTTCCAGGGAGTAGCTAGTGGATTTGAACTGCCAACCTTTTGATTAGCAGCTGAGCTCTTAACCACTGCACCATCAGAGCTCCATTATCTGTACAGCAAGACAGTAAGTTTCTTTTGTTTTCCCATGCCTCTCATCCTTTTCACATACTGTTCTGTTTATCTTAAATCCTCATACTCTGCTTCTTTTTCTAGATAATGCTTCCTCCAACTTCAAGATCTTGTCCATGCATTGCCTTCTTTAAGAACCCTTCCTTTGACACTCTACCTCATTTAAGCAGCTTCCCTGCATTTATGTGTTTTGAGTCCTAGATATTCCTCTTTCAGTGCACTTAACCTATATTATGAAGCTTTTTAAGGACAATAATGTAGTTATAATCCCTGTATACTTATTCCTTAGCATTGTGCTTGTTTTCTGGTATATCATCAATAAATGTTCAATGAAAAAGTAATGTATTTGGCAAAATAAAATTATGATATATTAAATTACATAGACAAAGAGATAGCAAGTCATCTTCATGACCACAAAGAATAGAATTGACTTTTAACATTGCTCCCTCAATACAATTTACATTTATTATTTACAGAGAAATGGAAATGGGACAGACAAGCTTTTATTCAAACACAGTCTATAACATAAGTTTGTGTTCCATGAGCACAATTCTGGTTGTAGTGACTAAGTGGAAAGACATTTATGCATGATTTTCCAGCACTATTTCAGAATAGGAGTGAGAGGAATGTATTTATTTTAAAGAGATCAAAGGGTTATATAAGCAATATAGAATGATAGTTGTGCACTTAGGAATACAGCTAGGACTCCTGATCCTGGTTACTGGTTCATCATCACCTATCTTGTAGTAATAAACATGAACCACACATTCAATCAAGCATGACTTCAATAAATCAAGACCCCAAACAATCCAGCCCTCACCTGATTCCCCTAAACAAAATCAAATTTCCAACACAAAGTTTTTCAGTATTTGAGTGGCTATCTACCTTTTTTTCCCCCTCATCTTATGTGTGAGCAAAGTCTTTATTGAATCATAAAGTTTTGGGCCCCATACATTTTTTTTTTCTTATGGTTGACATGGTCAGGCCCAAAGAATGGAGAGTGGTTTCTGAATTATAAAAAGTCATTTTTTATGGGAAGATCGGATGACAAATCCAAAGTACATTCACTGTCATTAGTAGTCATCATAATAGGAAATCATAATACGGATGCTAAGTTTTACAGAAAGTTTATTGTTAATTTTTTTTTTTTAGGAATCTATATTTTTTATTGTGCTTTACGTGAAAGTTCACAATTCAAGTCAGTTTCTCATACAAAATCTTATACACACATTGTTATGTGACCCTAGTTGCTCTCCCTACCATGTGATGTCATACTTCTCCTCCACCCTATATTCCCCGTGTTGTTCAGATTTTGCAATATCTTGTAGATCTTAGACATTAGGCACTGACCAGATTTGACATAGCCAACTTTTTTTTCCCACTCTGTGGGTTATCTTTTATTTTTTTGACGAAGTCTTTGGACGAGTGTTTGATTTTTAGGTGCCCCCAGTTATCTACTTTCTCTTCTGGTGTTTGTGCATTGTTAGTGATGTTTTATTGCTTATTCCATGTATTAGGGCTCCTAACATTGTTCCTATTTTTTCTTCCATAATTTTTATCATTTTAGAATTTATATTTAGGTCTGTGATCCATTCTGAGTTAGTTTTGTGCATGGTGTGAGGTACGGGTCTTGTTTCATTTTTTTTGCAGATAGATATCCAGTTACGCCAGTACCATTTGTTAACCTAACCCAAACCAAACTCAGTGCCATCAAGTCGGTTCCAACTCATAGCGACCATATAGGACAGAGTAGAACTGCCTCATGTAGTTTCCGAGAAGCACCTGGTGGATTCAAACTGCTGACCCTTTAGTTAGCAGCTGTAGCACTTAACCACCACGCCGTCAGCGTTTCCCTATTTGTTAAAGAGACTGCCTTTTCCCCATTTAATGGACTTTGGGCCTTTGTTAAATATCAGCGGCTCGTAGGTCAATGAAGTTATGTCTGGATTCTCAATTCTGTTCCATTGGTCTATGTAGCTGTTGTTGTACCAGTACCAGGCTGTTCTGACTACTGTGGCTGTAGAATAGGTTCTAAAATCAGGTAGTGTGAGGCCTCCTACTTTGTTCTTCTTTTTCAGTAATGGTTTACTTATCTAGGGCCTCTTACCTTTCCATATGAAGTTGGCAATTTGTTTCTCCATCTCGTTAAAAAATGCCATTGGAATTTGGATAGGGATTGCATTGTATCTATAGATCGCTTTGGGTAGAATAGACGTTTGTACAATGCTGAGTCTTCCTATCAATGAACAAGGTATGTTTTTCCACTTATGTAGGTCTCTTTTGGTTTCTTGCAGTAATGTCTTGTAGTTTTCTTTGTATAGGTCTTTTACATCTGTGGTAACATTTATTCCTAAGTATTTCATCTTTCTGGGGGCTATTGCAAATGGTATTGATTTGGTGATTTCCTCTTCAACGTTCACTTTGTTGATGTAGAGAAAGCCAACTGATTTTTGTGTGTTTATCTTGTATCCTGATATTTTTCTGAACTCTTCTATTAGTTCCAGTAGTTTTCTTGAGGATTCTTTAGGGTTTTCTGTGTATAAGATCATATCATCTGCAAATAGAGATAGTTTTACTTCTTCCTTCCCAATTTGGATGCCCTTTATTTTTCTTTATTGTTAAAATTTTTAAAAAGCTGTTTGTAAAGTCAAATTCAAGAGGTTCAGGGAGCCATTTTTTCCTTTAAAGGGAGATTTTGAAAGATACTGCTTGGCCCTTGAGTGCATTTTTAATCTTCAAAGCACTTATAAATACTGACACATTTCGAGTAGCATTGACATTTCCCAACATAAGAGATTTTAGTAGCTTTGAAAAGAAATGATTTAATGGTAAAATATTATTTTAATATTAAATTTCCAAATGTCTATTGCATCATATAATGCAACTATAAGTGTCTGTTATTGTAATTATATTTGCCACAGAAAGACAATTAGCAAATTTGTATTGGGAACATCAGCACTTCCCATTTAAATCATTTTTCACTCATAATGGATATCTAGACTTTCCTAATAATCAAATCTCATTCGATTTCAATTTATTAAGATGTTGGTGTTCATCAAAATTGCAGCAGCATGAACCAACAAGAAAGCAAAAACTAATTGTTTACATAAAGCTGCAGTCTAGATCAATAAGTCTAATTGCACTGAAGCAAATGCCAAGTTCAGTGGGGACATGAATTATTTTTTTTTTCCTAGTTCAGATCTGAAGCAATATCTATTTTGACTTAAATATGCAGAATGGCCTAAACCACTGATTCTTTGGGAAGGAGCACTACATGAGCACAGGGTAAGAGTGATTTACTGGCCTGTGCAACAACATGTACAGAGCAAGACTCTACTGCTATTCCACCATGGCAATGATCCAATTCCTAACGGAGACTGGAGGAAAAATGAAGCAGTGTGCATAACTGAACATAGCTCCCATCATTGGGATACTGTTACTTATCTGGAAAAGATGCACAATAAGAACTATGTCAAACATAATATCATGGCAAGTTAGCTTGAAGGGTCATCAATCCACTAATATAAAAGTGTGATTTTCAGTTATAAGCAATTTGCTTTCTTTGCCTTCTTGAATCAATATGGCTTTTCTATTCTCCCCAGAGGAAAATGATATATCTTGAAAAAAGAAATGAAGAGAAAATTGAAATAAGGGGAAAATGCCATGTTTTTAGGTAACCTTTAACAGAATACCATAGTAGTTCAGAGCATGGATGCTACTGTTGGGTTCAAGTCCAGGCACTAACACTTACTACCTCTGGAACTTTGAGCAGGCTACTTAATGTTTCTAAGCCTCAGTTTCTTCTTTTTTAAATGGAGATTATGTAATATACAACTGCAGGGTCTTTGCCGTGTACTAAATGAGATGATGTATGTAAAACAGTGTAGTCTTAGTAAGTGCCAGATAAATATTAGATATTGTTTTATTAGGGGTGAGAGAGGTATGATAATAAGTGGATAGCTGGAACGATTTCTCATTTTTGTGTGTTTGAGCTAATGCTTGGGAAGCATCCATGCCCAGGATGTGTTCTGAATTCCAACTGGTTACCCAACTGGGCCTTATCTGTATAGTTTTCATCTACTACAAGCATGAGCCTGAGCATATGTTCAGGTTTGTAGTGTACTGTGAAGCTCTAAAATATCTTCTACCTACCCCCCACCCAATCTCTTTCCTAATACCTTATCTAAAAGTTCCATCTACACATAGGTTCTGGCATGTCTTCAAAAATTCCTGTTTAAATGAATATGTAATACAAATTTCTCTTAGGTTTACCTGATGGCAAGTTTAAATGTGTATCATTTACATAAACACCATAAATCTCAAAAGTGTGGTTCCTACTGCACTGCCTTTATTAGCAGGAAGTTCAGACTTGTCCTAGGAGCCACATCCCCAATTAGTCCCTCTAGGGACTCACTAAGGCTGAGAGGTTCTAACATGTGACCAGGAAGCTGCTTATAACTCTATAGACCTCTCATTTGTTGTCTGCTGCTCTGGAAATCCTTCTGCTCTACTGACCAACTGACATTCTGTCATGGAGCTTCTAGACTATTGGTCTTTAGGTCCACATGGAAGACTACTTGTGATTCTGTGGACCCTGGGGAAGACAGGGCTGTGTGAATATAAAGGCAGGGTGGGGCATGGAGATGAAAAGAGCCTAGACTGGGGATGGTCAAACACGGCCTCAGCCTATTCATGAAATTACCCACCATTACCTTAATATTCAGGCTCTGCTACTCAGCCTTATCAACTCTGCCAGGACTCTTCTCTCATGCCAATTTTATCTCAGGTGACCTGTTATCAATAGTTCCAGTGACCAGCTGCCTTGGAAACTGTCAATCCATGAATAAACTTAGAATTCCATTGTGTAAGCTCTTCTGTGGTGCTTCTCTGGTCTATGCAAATCCAGGAATGCAGCCAGGTAGCTGTTTTAGTGTCTCACTCAGAATTCCATGACAGTTAAGAAGCTCTTCAGAGGGATTCTCACAGGTGTTCACAAGTCTGGTACAGTTAGACACAACCCTTGGCATCTCCAGGAGTCTCTTTATCCCCATAGCACCATGATTTCCCACCTGGTGACCACCGGTTACTTTTGAGTGATTTGTTTCCTCAAACTGGGAATGCCTAACATTTAAAGTGTGCGAATTTTACATTTTATCATTTGTATGATTTTGTAAATTTTCTAAAAAAAAAAGCAACTCCAAAATCTGAACATTAAACGAAGCTATGCAAATATAATAAAAGAGTTTTCTCTCTAAGATAAACACTGGATTTCACAAAGAAGAGTCAAATATATTTCTTTTTGAGGAAAGGAAGAAAAAAAAAGCATTTCCTAAATCTTTATGATGTATTAAATTCTATCCCAAGGGCTTTTGTAAGATAATTGTCTCACCTTTTAGGATAGAAGGCATATTTTGAAATGACATGCCTGTGCTTCAAAAGCAGCAAAAATATCCCCTAACTCACGTAGCATAGTAAAAAACTTAGGTTCTAGAATTTGACTACCTGGTTTTGAATCCTATCTCTGCCATGTACTTTTTAAATTCTCTATGCTTCCCTTTATCAGTAAAATAGGGCTAATACAATAGTAACTACCTCAGAGGGTGGCTGAGAATTTAAAGAGGTAATGAATATAAGGCTCTATAGCGTTAGCCTGGGACATTGAATATATTCAATGACTAGTAGCTATAACAGTTATCGTACTAGCATGTGAAAACTTTCATTGATACTATATTTCACCTTTCATCCACGAAGAGAAAAAAATTACGCATTGACTATTGGTCCATTAAAAAATAATCACTTCAAAGCCTTCTTTGGTAAATAGAGGGCATGCCATGAAAACCAGTGGGCATGCTCCCATTTTTAAAAGACTAGTAAAACCTTTGCTTTACAATTTTAAAAATGCTTATAACTGTATTGAAGGAAGTAAATGCTGTTTTCCAAATTGAAGTATATAAGGGAAAAAAAAATCCTGTAACCATCAGAGCCACTGCAGTCATGAGCATCCCTTCTTCTGATGAAATATCTCTCAGTCTTAGAGTTCAAGATAGGACTTGTAGCAAGTATCATCATCCCTGCAGCCCCACCTACGAACTATCTGAATTCACAACGTCTGGCACTGGCCAAAATACCCTATTTCTAATGCTGAACTTCACTCATAAGAGAAGTGTATATAAGGGAAATTTGTGAAGTCCTGCAATGAGAAGGAGGGATCTTGATTAACGGAGGCTTTGCCTATACCAGTGTTTTGATCTGTCCCTTTGATAGGAGACTTGGGAGATTTTTTTATACCTTGGTAAACCAGGAACTCGTTGCTGTTGAGCTGGCGCTGAAGCAGAGACCCCATGTGTATCAGAGTAGGACTGTGCTCCAGGGATTTTGAGTGACTGATTTTTCAGAAGTAGATCATGAGAACTTTCTTCAGAGGCACCTCTACGTGCACTGGACCCTCCAACCTTTTGGTTGGCAGCCAAGGGCTGGGCGCTTGGAAAAATTCAATTCAGAATGGATGAGAGGCATGCCTTCATTTTGCAAAGTGAGATTTGTTAAAGAAAAGAAAGACAGCATGATGCTTTGACAATAGGTCCATTTTCAAGCAGAGCAATTTTAGAAAAGTAAACATATGAAAGCTAAGGTCTGGCAAGTGATTTTCTCTCCATGCCTATGTATGCCTGGGAAGATCTGTACAGTGCAGATTTCCTGTCCAGTTTGAAGATCTTGTGTACACACCTTGGCGTGTGTGAGGGGGAAAGGGCGTACACTTGATGAAATTGAACAAAGCTGAAGCATCATGACTCCCCAGAGTTCACTCACACGTATTCCTAGAATCAGGCATCCTGCCTCTTCTGGGTTTAAGTTCTGCTGAGTCTTCGATGATTCCTATGAATTACCAGTGGGTCCAGGCCTATCCTTTGAAGCAAAGATGTCTTTGAATTCCCCATACCTCACCCTGTACCATCAGCTCTTGAGGATGGCAGGCCCCACCAGTCCTTGATGTTTTGAGGTTCATCTTCCAATGCTAAATTTTCAGGCTCAGCCTCAATCTCCAACTTTCTCTTCTCCATCCCCATAAGAATAGTTGTTATCATACAGTCCTTCTCTAGTGTATTTTCGTATTTCAAATAATTATTAGAGAACAGCGCCTTAGCCCAAGGAGCTCTGGTGGCACAACAGCTAAGCACTCAGCTGCTAACTGAAACAGTGGCTTGAACCCACCCAGAGGCTCCATAGGAGAAAAGACCTGGCAATCTGCTCCTTTAAAGATTATAGCCTAGAAAACCCTATGGTACAGTTCTACTTTGTCATCTAGGGTCGCTATAAGTAGGAATCAACTCAATGGTACGCAACAACAACAGCGCCGTAGCCCAGGGGCATTAATTTCAAATGGTGAATGAAGAGGCAGTATAAGCTTTTGGTTGAAAGGGCCTGCCAAGTGTACCTCAAATCCCTAAACACAGGCAGCGACCATAAAAAAGATCAGGGCGAGAATCTCTTCAAGTGGCCAAATATGGACTCCTTTCTTACCCTCTTCTGCCCCCAAATCAAGGTGTTTACGTCTCTGTACAGCCACTCCTCACTTATTGACTACCTCGTTATCCAACATTTTGCATTTATGACAAGAGTAAAAAATATACTGTCCAGCTATTTTGTACATTAACAATGTACATCTGTCAGTAATGAACACCAAGTTGCAAGGCGATAGTCATGTTGGCTGTGATGGTTAGGGTTAAGTGTCAACTTGGCTACACCATGATTCTCAGTGGTTTGGCAGTTATGTAATGACGTAATTTGACAGTTATGTAATGATGTAATGTGGCAGTTATGTAATGATGTAGTCATCCTCCATTTTGTGACATGATGTGGTCTTCCTCCATATTTACGTAACACTGATTTTCACATAACACCCTGGTCTTTGGAATCTAACCATGTCAATAAGTGAGGAGTGTAGTACCATTACTGTGGCAATATGTTAATTTTTTCCCTAAGGTTCATTTAGCTATGTTTTAATATAAATCCTAACAATATGAAAATTATTCTTAAAATAGATTCTTTTTTTTGCTTTGTCTTGCAATTGGAGTCAAGCTTTCAATTAATCTGGAAAACTCTGCTATAAAAAAAATGGAGATAGTTATACACAGAAGTCAATTCCTATGATTTCGGCAAATGCTAGTATTTCCCAGCCTGGTAACCACATGAGTAGTTTTCTCCACTTTTGCATTTCCCCAGAGGGTGTACCTTGATGAAGGTCTTTTCGGTGTAGATTTTAAGGCATAGTGGCATTCACTCCTCTCCTCCAAGCACCACTCAACTCAATTCTTCAAGAATTGGGGGATGTCCGCCTGTGTCTGTCTGAGCAGACATAAATCCCACTTTCTCCAGCAGAGGCTGAGGCCAGTGGTCTTAACCCCATTCCTTCTTCATGATTTTTATGTCTCGTCTCATTGCCCCAAATAGTATTGTTCTAATTCTATTATGCTCCACTCTGTAATATATATTCATCAAATGAAAGACAAATCTATTGAAGATGGAATGAAATCAGGAAACATGAAATCCTTTCATATAATTTTATAGCCAGCACAAGTGGATATTTCCTGAAATGACTGTCAATTCTGGGACTCCTAAATCAATTTTCCACTATGCAGCTCGCCATTTGGTACGTAAGTACATCACAGGTTGTTTCACTGGTCTGGGAGTAGGAACCACTTCTTCTAATGGAATATTTGAGGAAATGTGAAGGGGTGTTTATGTCAAAGAACATACGGGGAAAGTTTGCGAGGTGCCTTAATTAAAATTAACCCTCATTTTTGTAGAATTCATGTCCTCTCCTGAGAAAAACTCAGTATATAGAAGAATAGAGCTGTCTCTATTAGAAATTGACTAATTATTTTGGTATTCGTTTCTTTATTTTTATTATACTTATCACTATGAGCCGGGGTGGTGCAGTGGTTAAGTACTCAGCTGCTAACTGAAAGGTCTATGGTTGAAATCCACCAGCCACTCTGCCGGATAAAGTTGTAGCAGTCTGCTTCCATAAAGAGTACAGCCTGGGAAACTCTACGCGGCAGTTCTATTCTGCCCTGTAGGGTTGCTATGGCTCAGGATAGACTTGATGGCAATCGGTTTTGACATATCACTAGCCATGCAAACTTGCGAAGTGTTTAAATAATATTGGAGAATTATGTAGCACCTCCTCATGGGGTTATGTTTTTACATCTTAGTGGCCAGTGCCCAGGATGGATTTTAGAAACCAGTCCAGGAGGGAGACATTATTTCAATGAAAAGCTTATCTCAAGCGTTTCTTTTTTTTGGCCCATAATCTTTAACAATTTTAGTAAATTCAGTCATTGTCATCTTATAAAACCAAAAACCAAACCCAGTGCCATTGAGTCGATTCCTACTCATAGTGACCCTATAGGACAGAGTAGAACTGCCCCATAGAGTTTCCAAGGAGTGCCTGGTGGATTTGAACTGCCAACCCGTCGGTTAGCAGCCGTAGCACTTAACCACTACACCACCAGGGTTTCCTGTCATCTTATAGAAACCTTCATTTTATTATTTTTCCTTTTTATGACAAATTAGCTGGTTGAAGGACGAGTATTTTTGTCAAACTGGTTGTTTGGTCTCAGGATGCAAAACAAAACAAATGTGTGAATACATAAATACATACATATATGTGTGTTTTAAGACCCGCCAAAAAACCAAACCCAGTGCCATCGAGTTGATTCCAACTCATAGTGACCCTATAGGACAGAGTAGAACTGACCCGTAGAGTTTCCAAGGAGCACCTGGTGAATTCAAACTGCCGACCACTTGGTTAGTAGCTGTAGCACTTAACCACTAGGCCACCAGGGTTTCTAACTAAGTAACTAAGACAAAGAAGCTGAATTCTATAGAACTGGCTATATATATATGCATAGCCATAATAGACTCTTTCAAAACATGATGTAATTAATTTTCTACCAAGCTTAGTGGGAATAAGTATATTTTCTTATACCTCGGAAGGTTATCCTAACAGACATCAGTTGTCCCAGATTGAGAAGGCTGTAGGGTTTATCAGGGAGGTTCAGTGTTATTACTGTGGATCCCTTTAACTGGAGATTAGTATTATAATGAATAAAAATAACAGGAATAACTGAAAGAATAGCTTTAATATTAGCCTCCTTACACCCAAGAATATTGCCTCTGAAAAGTCCTATTCTTATAAATCCCTAAAGAGTCTTTTATTGTACTTACAGAAAAAATTTATCTCTTTAGAAAAAAACCAGGACTATGTTAAATCTAACTGAGTTGAGTCTTCTCTTTTACATTTCCAATCTGGTTCTAGATATACAAGAACCACCTTTATTTTCTTATGAGAAAACTAAGGATGAGGAGTCTTGCTTTAGTTCACATAGATGGGGGAGGGCAACTCATTGTTGTCTAAAAAAAAATGTTTCCTTTCTTTCTTGGGACTATTAATAGACATTTATTTTTCTATGTAAAACTTTCACTTCTACTCACGTGGTGCCTTGGTGGTATAGCGGTTAAGAGCTCAGCTGCTAACCAAAAAGTCGGCAGTTTGAATCCTCCAGCCACTCCTTGGAAATGCTGCTCTGTCCTATACGGTCTCTATCTCCTGTGTATTTTTAAATTTTCCTGAGAGATATTTATAAACCAAATGGGAGAGTCACTGTTTCTCATGCCGAAATTTCCGAGGGAAGTTCCTGTTGTTATCCATTTATATCTCCTTTCTCGGGAAGAAATTGTTGGTAATGCTTTTAAAAACATTGATTGCCCTTTCACAAAATGATCAGAGATACAGTTGCCTTTTCTTTGTTGATTGTTCACTTTTTTCAGTTTTCTTTGGAGACCATTCCTTCATCCTTTTGTTCCTTTCACAAGTTACTGACATTGATTTAAACACTTGAAGTGCAAGGATTCATTCTGAGAAGGTGTATACAAGGCCACTTTACCTTGTGCATCCAGGAATTACCGACATGGAATTTGAAATAATGAATCATAATATACTCTAACTTTGTCATTTCATATATTTCTCTTTCCTTTGTTCAAGATCTCTTTGGAGACTATCAAGGTCATATCTAGAATGAAATTTCAATTGTGTAATTTCATGATCATCAAAACTCACTGGTTATTCTCGTGTAAATGTTGCTTCTATAAAAAAGGTTCTTTTATTTTAAATGCAGGTGAGTATCCTTAACAAACTATTTAGGTAGTATTCTGTGAGAGACACTGTATATCTCATGGGGGTGGCAGGGTAAGGGGGATCACTGAGCTCTCAGTGTAGATGAAGGATCGATCCTACTACACATCCCATTTTAACTTTCTCTCATATTCTTTATAAGAACTGTCTCAGTCCTTCTCCATAACCTCCAATCCATCCCCACTGGTCCTTTCTATTATCCCATTCTGCACAGGGAAAATATAAGCTATCAGAAGAAAACTGGCTCAATTTCTACCACCAAATTCATTAACATTCCTGATCTCCCCCCACCCCCACCCCACTCTGCCCTGCCTCATATTATAATGGAAGAAATGCCTCTCACTGCTCTCTCCAGTCCAGTGCTGATCCCTCTGCCGTCCTATGTATCCTAACCTCCCCTGTCTCCTGGGGGAGCACAGGCTTAGCCTATTCTAGCTGCTTTCTCCTGTTTCTTTACTCACTCTTTCTCAACTGGCTCCTTCCCCATAGAGATTAAAAAAAAAAAAAATTTTTTTTTTTTTTTTTTAATTTAAATGTGCTCAAATCTCTCTTATCTTAAAAAAAAAATCCCTCAACCCACCAACCTACCTTCTCTTTCTTTTTTAAATTTTTATTGTGGTAAAAATCAACAAACCTTATGCCATTTTGACAATTTTCACGTGTACAATTCAGCGATATTGATTACATCCTTCAAGTCGTACAACCATTCTCGCTATCCTTTTCCAATCATTCCACAATTATTAACATAACCTCAGTGTCCCCTAAACAAAAACTCCTCCTTGTCCCCTACCTCCCACTCCTGGGATCCACTGATAGTATTTGGTTTTTATGTATTTGCTTATTTCATTTAATGGAAATCATACAATATTTGACCTATGGAACCGATTTATTTCCTTCAATATGTTTTCAGTAGTGGTATACATCAGGACTTCATTTTTCTGTATACCTGAGTAGTATTTCATCGTGTGTATATACCACATTTTTTTTTATCCATTCATCTGTTGACAGGCTTTTTGGGTGTTTCCAGCTTTTGGCTATTATAAAAAGTGCTGTAATAAACGTTGGTATACAGGTTTCTGTTTGCAATTCTGCCTTCACTTCTTTTGGGTATATATACCGAAGACTGAGGTTGCTGGGTTATATGGCAGTTCTGTGTTCAACTTTTTCAGGAATGAACAAACAGCTTTCAACAGTGGCTGTACCATTTTATGTTCGCACCAGCAACGGATGAGGGTTCCAGTTTCTTCACAACCTCGCCAACACCTGTTGTTTTCCACCCACTTTCCCTTTCTGATACCACACTTTCACACTCTTATTACACTCAAACTTGTTGAAAGAGTTGTCCACATAAATATTTTCTACTTTATCTCACATTCACTCCTTAAGTCAATTATATCTGGCTACCTCCCCCATTCCTTTACGAAAACTGCTTTCTATAAGGTCAAAGAAAAATTTTTAATGCTCTAAACTTATATTTAGTGACGAGAAACAATGCATTTGATACACTTTTGAGTGAAATAGTAGCTTACAAAACAATATAGTATAATCTATTGGCTTTTTTGACATATACTTCTATGAATTTTAACATGCATTCGTGTAACCACCACCACAACCTGAATACAAAACTGATCAATTACCCCAGAAAATTCTTATTGCTTCCCCTCAGTAGTCACATCTTCTCCTTCCCCCAAACCCAAACCATGTAGCAGCTATTGATCTTTCCTCCATCACTATAGCTTTTGTTTGTTTTTGAGAATGTCATCTCAATGGAATCATTCAGTATATGACTTTTTGAGACTGGCTTTTTTTACTCATCATAATGCTTTGGAGGTTCATCCAAGTTGTTGCATGTATCAGTAGGTCTTTCTTTTTTTCTGATGAACAATATTCCATTTTATAGTGGTATCAATTTGTTTATCCATTTATCCATTGAAGGATGTTTGGGTTGTTTCCATTTTGGCTGATGATGCACAGAGCTGCTACAATTTTTTTTTTCACTCTGCAAGTTTTTGTGTGAACAGAAGTCTTTATTTCTCTAGGGTAAATACTCAGAAGCGAAATTGCTTGGTCATATGGTAAATGTATGTTTAACTTGATAAGGAACAGCCCAACTGTTTTCCAGAGTGCCTTTACCATTTTGCCTTCCCACCAGCAAGGTATGAGACTTACAGTTGTTTTACATCCTCACCAACACTGGGTATTGTTAGTAATTTTTATTTTAGCAGTTCTAATAAACGTGCAATGGTATCCCATTGTGGTTTTAATATGCGTTTTTCTAACGATTAATGGACTTGAACATATTTTCACGTACTTATGTTCCATCCATGTATCCTCTTTAGTGAAGTATCTGTTCAATTCTTTAACCTATTTTAAATTGGTGACTTGTATACAGCCAGAGTAATCTCTCAGAAATACAAATTTTATATTGTCACTTCCCTCCTTAAATCTTGTAAAATATCCCATTTCTCTAATATTCATTTATTAAACACTATTAAATGTATTTAAAACTTTTTATGTTATCCTCAGTATCTCCACATTAGCCTTCTATTGCTGCATAACACATTTTCCCAAAACTTAGGGGATTAAAACAACCCATATTTGTCATTTCACAGTTTCTGTGTTCAGAAATTAGGCACAGCTTAACTGGATCGTCTGCTTCATGGTCTCTCACAAGGCTTCAATCCAGGCATTAGCCAGGGCTAAGGTCTTAAATGAAGATTCAACTGAGAGAGGATGTGCTTCCAAGGTTATTTACATTACTGTCCATAAGACTCAGTTCCTTGACACTTGTTGGACTGAGGGCTTTGGTTCTTTACTGGCTATTGGCCACAGACCACCCTCCTTGCCCATGGACCTCTCCAGCATGACACCTTACATCATCAAAGTCAGCAAGAGAGAGTCTGCTAGCAAGACAGAAGTAACAGTCTTTCTTAACCTAATCGTGGAAGTGATATCCCATCACTATTGCCATATCCGATGGCTAGAAAGAAGTTACTGGATCTATCCCACTCTCAATGGGAGTAAATTACACTCGGGTGTGAATACCAGTAGGTCTGGATCATTGGGTGCTGTCTTAGGAGTTGACCTCCTTCAATTCTTTACCTTCTTTATCTTAAAACTTCCCAGTTTACTAATTCTTTGTTCAGCTGTGTCTAGTCTACTGTGTAATCCATCGAGTTTCTTCCAATGACAATATTTGTTATCTCTACAATTTTCACTTTTATTAAAACATGAGCATTAAAACTTTCCTTAAATTCCTTATTCTTATTTTCTTCCTTTATCTCTTTCAATGCTTTAAATCAACTTATTTAAAAAATCCCCTTTATTTTTTCTCTTTTATTTATTTTTCCTTAAATGATAACCTTCCCACTTCTTGTATATTCTCATAGCAGGGGTTTCTTAGTATGGTTCATAATTTTTTAAAATCTGTATGCATGTCTTCGGTGGGACTTATCCTCCATGGAAGCACATGGAAGTTTTATTTATCTCGTATTTCCTAGAGACATCACTATCGGAGTTATTTTTCAGTTGCTTCTGCCTGAGGTTCTATAGCATATACAGGTTCTGAATCATTTTTGTCTTTAAGCTTCTATGACCTGCTTTTTCCTGATTTTCCTCCTACCCCATTACTATTCCTTCTTAGTTACCTTTGCTGGCTCATTTTTTTCCAGTTCTCTGACTCTAAATTTTGGAATTTTACAGTGTTCTGTCCTAGGTCCTCTTCCGTCCTCTACCAACAATCCAGTTCCTTGGCTTTAACTTTTTTGTATTGAATGACTCCCAAATCTCTCTTTCTCCAACCCTGGACTAAAACAAACAAAAAAAAACCCTGGACTACACAGTTGGATATCTAACTTCTAATTCAATGTTTCCACTTCGATATTTAATAGACATCTCAATCTTAACATTTTCAAAACATTTACTTGAGTATATTCTTAATGTTAAAGTAAAGGAGGAAATATAGAGATAGCAATTGTGGACAGAGAAGACAAAACTTATTCCAGACACTAGCTCAGTGGTCCCCAAACTTCAGAGCTTGAATACGAGAAATTGATTATAAATCCAGATGCCTGTGCTACATCTCTAGAGATTCTGCTATGGTAGTTCTTGGTTAAGTCTTAGAAATCTGCATTTTAATATTCAAGGTGATTCTGATGCAGGAGATTTAAAGATAACATTTAAAAAATTTTTTTTTCCTACCTAATATTACACTGCTAACTTGGTTCTTATTTTTCAAGAACTGGGCAGCACTACATCCTTTCATCTGTGCAACTGGATAAGGATGGGATAGGAGGAGGCCCTATACTTTGTACTTCAATTTTGTCTCAATTGCACCTAAAATTGAATAGTTTTCCCTTTCCCTGTAGGCTAATTTTAGCACAGGAGGTATTTTTTAGCTGAACTCACCTATTCTATGTAAATGAAGTGCCTCTGAAATGGTTTGCTGTGGTTAATACCACATAAAAAGAAAGATTGAAGATAATCCTGTAATTTTCTTGTTGTTCATTTCTTTCTCCATTTCTCAGAAATCTGTGTTCTCCGATTTTCTAATTTAACATTTATGGTAAATCCAGAGTGGAGAAATTGCCGATTTTTACATGTTTTAAAAATCAGTTCCTCCATCTGAAGATCAAGGCTTGTGTGACTTGCATGTAGTGACTAGCTTTTCCAGCGGTTCCCTCTCACCAGAATGCCTTCAACCTTCACTTAGGTACATAAAGACAGTTATTTTCTTAGCCAGCTAAAGTGCTTTCTTCCAGTATATAACAGGCCATTTGGAAATCATCTTCTGGTCCTCTTGGCTTTAGTCTTTAGATCATTCAAATCACAATTACATTTCTTGTGGATGCTGAAATAGTGATAGAAACTAATCATCATGTCTCAGTTCTGAGCAGGCTAAATAGACTTTCTTTTTTTTTGAAGTAATCAAGCTGCCACAATTTGCCAGATATGATGATTGGACAATGATGGCCTGGAAATAACTCTGTTTTTCCTTTCTTCTCTAAATGAAATAAGAGTTCCTTAGATTTAGACAGGAAACCATCATTAGGCACATATGTGATATTATGGAATTCAGAACAGGCCACTTCAAAATTATAATTCTTACCATTGTTTTATTAATAGAGAATGGGGCTAAAATGTTTTTGATGTATGTTAACTTTCTGACCATAAGGTGTTCACTTGGTATTTTACTAAAAGTAATTTACTAAACGATATTGTGGTATTCCAGAAGAGTTACTACATGTCTGACAGGTAAGAAATTTCCTCCTTCCCCTCTGGGAGAACTGTTAAGAGCAACAATGAAGTGGTCATCTTTGGGTTTAGAAATGGAATAGAAATACTATTTTTATCTTAGCTTCCTTTTCCAATACTCCTCATTTAAGGATAAGCCTTTATTTGGGGAAAGGCATATTATATGGTTGAATGAATGTAGATTTCCCTCCTTAGAGACTGGCCCTCTACCAAAAAGAAAAATCTAAAATGTTCACCAACATAAGAACTAAATCTGCCATGATAGTCTTGTTGAAATAAGCCATGTTAATAACTGAAATTTTCAGAAAAGATTTGGAGGACCTTGCAATATTTGGTTATAAAGTAAAAAATAAAATAATAAGGAAGTGAGGAAGGATGTAAGGAGCAGTGATAATTTTCTAAGGACAGTGTATAGCATATGACTGACACTGGCATGTCAAAGGAAAATCTGGGGTGGCCTGGGTTACTATTATCTGCCACGATGTGGGTGACATAACTAGTTACAATCTGCTCACTCTGCTTGTCATATTGTACAGAACATCTTATTTTGCTTTTCTAATTGGTATTTGACCTAGTAATATTCTTTCTGACTCAGGTTCCTAATTCCTCCTGCACCAATAACAAATGGAAGAAAAAGTTATTCAATTCAATGAATATTTACCTAATAGAAGAAATAAAGATGAAAGTATTTGTTGGGGTAGGATCAACTGCTGTAACTTAGAGATTTAACATAACTGGCTAAAGTAAGACAGAAAATTATTTCTCTCTCATGTAAAGTCTGAGTAGAAACTCGGGTTGGTATGATAGTTCCACTTTCACCAGAGACCCAGAATCCTTCTGTCTTATCACTTTACCATCCTTAACACATGGTTTCTACCTCAAACTCCCACCATCTCATCTGCATTTCAGCCGGCAGAGGAGGAAAAGTGGAAAGAAAGGCTCACATCATGTTCACTCACATCCCAATGGCTAGGCTTCAATCAAGTGGCAACACTTAGTGGCAGGGGAAGCTGGGAAACTTAGCTTTTATCTGGATGGCCATATAAGAAGGAGAGAATGCTGGCAGTTGCTACCACATGAATATACTCAGATTTCTGCCCTTAATGAGCTTAAAATAGTCTAGCAAACATAAAAAACTAAATAGGCTTAGTTAACTGTAATACAAGCAGAACAAAATTAAGTATGAAATGAGAATTGTATGAAATTCTATTGATTAAAGGAAAAAAACACTTGGATATAATATAAATATTTATGATTTGAGGAGCAGAATAAACATCCAGGAATAGAGTCCAACAAGGTGTTGGAACTGTGAGTTTAGATAAAGGTGGGGATTCTTGACTAAAAGAGGCATTAGAAATAGAAAAAAAAATTTTTTTTTAGGAGGTATTAGAATGTCTGGGAAATAAGGATTTTTTTCAAGCTACATCCACTTCTCACCACTCGAAGTCTCTGAGATGCCTCCATGCCATCAAATGTGTTCTATTTGTTGGGGATGATGATGCAGAGAAAATGATGAAGACTAACTGATCTAAATCTTTCAGAAGCCTTAAAGCCTCTTAAGAAAAATATAAGTCTCATTTTCAGAGGTTTCTACCGATCTTACTGAATAGAATCTTTGAATTTTCTTTCTGCTTCTTCCCTCTTCCAGGGTGCTTTTCAGGAAATAATGATCACTTTTTGGCGATTCATCAGAAGAAGAGTGGGAAGCCAGTATTCATTTATCACCATTCGCAAGGTATTGAGAAAAGCCTGGATATAGCTCCTCAAAAGATATATAAACATAGCTACCATTTCTCTTCCCAAGCTCAAATAAGCAAACACCACCAAATTGTTAATTCAGCATTTCCTAGACCTGCGTATGACCCATCTCTCAATCTGTTGGCCATGGCTGGTCAAGATCTTGAAGTGGAAAACCTTCCAATCCCGGCAGCAAACATAATCGTGGTGGTAAGTATTGAGTTTAATTGATGCTGGTGGTGGTGCTTTTCCTCTGTGCCTGATGCTTGAAAAAACTAATAGTGAATGGTTATCACTGAATCTCAATAGTTATTTTCTACAGCGCTTCTCATTCTCTGATTTTGTTTGTTTCTTGATTATTGTCTTTTTGCTTTCTTTTGAATGTAAGGCCCATGAAATCAGAGACCTTGCCTGCATCCTGTTTGCATAGTTCAATGTGTGGCAGATTAGATGCTTAATATATATTTGAATAAAAAAATTACTTTACGAAGGGTTTACAGTTACAGCAGATCATATCTTGTACTGGGCCTCCTGCCTTCTGTGATAATCTGTTCTAATCAGTCTCAGCCTACATAAGTAAATAATATTTATTGAAGATCCTCTGGTCACTTGACTTAAATTGTACTAAATGAAAAGACAGTTGAAAAGGAGATGATGGTGTAGGATGATAGTTTTTTTGTCATTGGAGTAAATAAGATGATTTGGGAGTAATTGATGGATAATAGTCCTAGTATCACTGAACACACATCAACCTTTATTAATCAAGGAGATGTAGTAGTCTTGTTGCTTATATTCTTAGGGTACGTAATCTAGGCCAGAGATTCGCAATTTTTCGAAGTATCATTGTTTAAATGCATACTGAAGTTGCCACCCTATTTGGGCCGTAGCCCCTCTCAAATTTAAAATTATAAGAGGAGGGTCCACACTGAAACTACAAATCAGTAGCTAAATGGTTGTTATTGCATTTCTGCCAAAAATATAACCAAATGCATTGACTTTTGAGGCCAAGATAATTTAATGAAATCATTTTTGCACTTTGGCAACCTCTTTATGTACCAAAAGTAATGAACAAGTTTCTTTCTCTTCTGCTTCTCTTTTTTTTTTAATCTACTACATAGGGCAGTAAAGGAGCCCTGGTGGAACAGAGGTTAAGTGCTTGGCTGCTAACCAAAGGTCGATGGTTCAAACCCACCACCTGCTCCAAGGGAGAAAGATGTGGCTGTCTGCATCTGTAAAGATTTACAGCCTTGGAAACCCTATGGGATACTTCTTCTCTGTCCTCTAGGGTCACTATGAGTCAAAATTCACTCAGTGGTAATGGGTTTGGACATTTTACTTGGCACTGAGAATCAAAGATCCATTCATTGATGTTTTCAACAAGCATACACTGAGTATTTACTATGACCCAGTCATCATTTAGGGTATTTGGAAATAGAGACAAATGAAATGGAGTTTCTGCTTTTGCTTGGAAAATGTCTGGGGGAAATGTCAGTTAGTCAATAAAAATCATGAACCGAGAATGCAAAATGAGCTCTTGTTAAGAGTAAATATGTGGGTCATTTGGCCTCCTGAAATACTTGAGCAGGTTCTGTGCATTTATATGAGGAACAGATGTTCTGAAGGTGAAAGTCATGTACTCTGTCAATTCTGTGAGGATGAATGATGTTAATGATGTCACTGTATCTGGAAATGCCTGTGTTAATGCTAGTGCTCATGGGATATATTCTCTCTAGTAACCGTCATACACCCATAGTCATCAACTCTTAAAGTCACTGTGAATTATGGTTCAAAAGGTTTATTTTATCTTGTAATGACATGTACTCTATGGTTAATTTAATATTATTGAGGATAAAATGCATCAGTGAGGAATTCTTCTGGCAGGTCTTTTCACTTTTAGCTTATTTGTGGTTTGGAGATTCATGAAGAAGCTTGGCCTTTTCTTTTGGATGATGATTGTCCAGAGGCAATAGGCGATTTTGCTACATTAGGTAACCCCATCCCCAGCGTCTCTTGATCTAGCCTCTAACCATGTTGTGGCTTTGATAGCTTGTAACAATTGCTAGTGCTAATGTTTCCTGTAATCCACTTGCATTGCTTATGCACATGGTGATTTACTAAGAAAACCAGGGAGGTGGAGTTATTTTTAAAATAAATCAATAATGTTCAGCTTGCTCAAGAAGCAAAGGGAAAACATGCAATCAAATAACAGCTGGTTTGAAGGTCTATTCGATGCGGAAAAGGGGTTTAGGAATGGAGCATAGAGGAAGCAAGGGAGATATTCTGAGGCAGCTAAATGAATATGTTGGAGGAATTGATATATGTTTGTGTAGATAAGGTGTACAAGTATAAAATTCATATATACACACACGCACATACACATGTATACCACCAGTTGTCACCAATTGATTCCAACTCATGGTGAATCCATGTGTGTTAGAGTAGAACTGTGCTCCACAGAGTTTTCAATAGCTGATTTTTCAGAAGTAGATTGCCAGGCTTCTTTTCTAAGGCATCTCTGAGTGAACTTGAACCTCCAAACTTTCAGTTAGCAGGTGAGTGTGTTAACTATTTGCTCTACTTAGGAAGATATGTGTATATATATATACACACACACACACACACACACACACACACATGCACATATATATGCACACACACAAACATACACACGCACATGCACACGTGTGCGCATATATATCCCTTTCAAAGACCAAATATTTTCTCCTTTGAATTTTTTGATGATACTATATGTTTTCACTAATGAAAGTATGCTAACTAAAGAAACAATTCAGAATTTTTCGATACCCATTATCTAGAATCTCGTGTATTCCAGGGGACCCTGAACAATGTAAATCCTTCTGACATGAGTCAGTGATAAAACTTATTTGTTTATTTTTAATTTTATTCTTGAAACTTGGCAAAATATGAGGTAAAACATGAAGGCACCTGGCAATGACTGCATGTACGTTTTATTCTACTTTCTTTCTTCTTAACCTTTTTATTATTTTTCGTGAAATTTTTCAAAATATGGTACAATGCATCCTTCCTTACTGTAGAAACAGTCAATACTTAACAGCCCAAATAAATAAATCCAAGAGATTTATTATCTCAAGGAAATTACCACAATAATGTATTCTTGATTACTACAAAAGCAGTACTTACAGGCCAAATAAGAAAACCAAAGGAAGTTGAATCTCAGGAAAATTACCACTGTATGTATTCTTCATCAGAACAAAAGCAGTGCTAACAGCTAAGAAGCAAAAACAGCTGCCCTGGAATACTGCAGAACTGCTCACACCAGTGCATTCCACCTGCTACACTTGGAAGCAATGATTGGGCCCTAAGATTGAACATAGGGTAAGAATAACTTGCAGGAGTTCCAGTCTCTTGGAAAAGTACCACTGTAATGCATTATTCCTTATTGGAAAGGCTTTGTTTACCATTCAGAAGCTAGAAAAGAAGGAAGCCATTAACACTTGGAAACAATGAATGATGTAAAGAAGAAAATGGCCACTATGACTGTTTGTTCATCAGTTTGTCGTACTGTGGGGGCTTGCGTGTTGCTGTGATGCTGGGAGCTATGTCACTGGTTTTCAAATACCAGCAGGGTCACCCATGGCAGACAGATTTCAGCCGAGGTTCCAGACTAAGACAGACTACAAAGAAGGACTTGGCAATCTACTTCTGAGAAGAATTAGCCAGTAAAAACCTTATGAATAGCAGCAAAACATTGTCTGATATAGTGCTGGAAGATAAGCCCCTCAGGTGGGAAGGCACTCAAAATACCACTGGGGAAGAGCTGCCTCCTCAAAGTAGAGTCGCCGTTAATGACATGGATGCGTCAAGCTTTTGGGGCCTTCATTTGCTGATGTGGCGTGACTCAAAATAAGAAGAAACAGATGCAAACATCCATTAATAATCAGAATATGGAATGCATGAAGCATGAATCTAGGAAAATTGGAAATGGTTAAAAATGAAATGGAATACATAAAGATAGATATCCTAGGCATTAGTGAGCTGAAATGGACTGGTATTGGTCACTTTGAATCAGACAATCATATGGTCTACTCTGTGAGGAATGACAACTTGAAGAGGAATGATGATGCATTCATTGTCAAAAAGACTATTTGAAGATCTATCCTGAAGTACAATGCTGTCAGTGATAGGATAATATCCACACACCTACCAGGAAGACCAGTTAATACGACTATTATTCAAATTTACCCACCAACCACCAAGGCCAAAGATGAAGAAATTGAAGATTTTTACCAGCTTCTGCAGTCTGAAATTGATCGAACATGCAATCAGGGTTCACTGATAATTACTGGTGATTGGAATACAAAAGTTGGAAACAAAGAAGAAGGATTGGTAGTTGGAAAATATGGCCTTGGTGATAGAAACTATGCCAGAGATTGTATGATTGACTTTTGCAAGACCAATGACTTCTTCATTGCAAATACCTTTTTTCACCAACATAAACGATGACTATACACATGGACCTCACCAAGTAGAATGCACAGGAATCAGATCAGCTACATCTGTGGAAAGAGTCAATGGAAAAAGCTCAATATCATCAGTCAGAACAAGGCCAGGGCAGACTGTGGATCAGACCATCAATTAGTCATATACATATACATATTCAAATTGAATCTGAAGAAAATTAGAACAAGCCCACGAGAGCCAAAGTATGACCTTGAGTATATCCCATCTGAATTTAGAGACCAACTCAAGAATAGATTTGATGTGTTGACCACTAATGACCAAAGACCAGATGAGTTGCGGAATGACATCAAGGACATCATACATGAAGAAAGCAAGAGGTCGTTAAAAAACAGGAGAGAAAGAAAAGACCTAAATGGATGTCAGAAGAGACTCTGAAACTTACTCTTGAACGTTCAGTAGCTAAAGGGAAAGGAAAAATGATGAAGTAAAAGAGCTGAACAGATTTCAAAGGGTAGCTCAAGAAGACAAAGTATTACAGTGACGTGCAAAGACCTGGGGATGGAAAACCAAAAGGGAACAAACACGCTCTGCATTTCTCAAACTGAAAGGACTGAAGAAACAATTCAAGCCTCGGGTTGCAATAGTGAAGGATTCTACAGGGAAAATATTAAACAACTCAGGAAACATCAAAAGAAGATGGAAGGAATACACAGAGTCGCCATACCAAAGAGAATTGATCAACGGTCAACCATTTCAGGAGTTAACATATGATCAGTAACCAATGGTACTGAAGAAGGAAGTCCAAGCTGCACTGAAGGCATGGGCAAAAAACAAGGCTCCAGGAGTTGATGGAATACCAGTTGAGATGTTTCAACAAACGCATGGAGTACTGGAAGTGCTCACTCGTCTATGCCAAGAAATTTGGAAGACAGCTACTTGGCCAACGGACTAGAAAAGATCCATATTTATGCCTATTCCAAAGAAAGGTGATCCAACCAAAGGTGGAAATTATCAAACAATATAATTAATATCACATGCAAACAAAATTTTGCTGAAGATCATTCAAAAGCGACTGCAGCAGTTTATTGACCGGGAACTGCCAGATATTCAAGCTGGATTTAGAGAAGAGCATGGAACCAGGGATATCATTGCTGATGTCAGATAAATCCTGGCTGAATGCAGAGAATACCAGAAAGGTGTTTATTGTGTTGTTTTGACTCTGCTAAGGCATTCGACTGTGTGGATCATACCAAATTATGGATAACGTTGTAGAGAACGAGAATTCCAGAACGCTCAATTGTGCAGCCGTTCGAACCTAACAAGGGGATACTGCATGGTTTAAAGTCAGGAAATGTGTGCATCAGGGTTGTATACTTTCACCATACCTATTCAATCTGTATGCTGAGCAAATAATTTGAGAAGCTGGACTATATGAAGAAGAACGGGGCATCAGGATTGGAGGAAGACTCATGAACAACCTGCGCTATGCAGATGACACAACCTTGTTTGCTGAAAGTGAAGAGGACTTGAAGCACTTACTGATGCAGGTCAAAGACTACAGTCTTCAGTATGGATTACACCTCAACATAAAAAAAATAAAAACCCTCACAACTAGACAAATAAGCAACATTATGATAAACGAAGAGGAGATTTTATTTTGCTTGGATTCACAATCAACACCCATAGAAGCAGTAGTCAAGAATCAAAAGACACGTTACATTGGCGAAATCTGCTGCAAAAGACCTCTTTAAACTGTTGAAAAGCAAGGATATCACCTTGAGGACTAAGGTGTGCCTGAGCGAAGCCCTGGTGTTTTCAATCACCTCATATGCATATGAAAGCTGGACAATGAATAAGGAAAACCAAAGAAAAATTGATGCCTTTGAATTGTGGTGTTGGAGAAGACTATTGAATATACCATGGACTGCCAAAAAAATGAACAAATCTGTCTTGGAAGAAGTACAACCAGAATACTCCTTAGAAGCAAGGATGGTGAGACTACATCTCACATACTTTGGACATGTTACCAGGAGGGATCAGTCCCTGGAAAAGGAACATAATGCTTGGTAAAGTAGAGGGTCAGTGAAAAAGAGGAAGACCCTCAACTTGATGGATTGACACAGTGGCTACAGCAATGTGTTCAAGCACAGCAACAATTGTGAGGATGGCGCAGGACCAGGCAGTGTTTTGTCGTTCTGTTGTGTATAGGGTTGCTATGAGTCAGAACCCATTCGATGGCACCTAACAACAACAACATGACTGAATGAAGACGGGTAATAGCTTATTCTCACTGTAAGTACATTCTCACAAGAACACAGTAACTGGGAAACATAGCCAAGAGGCTTGTCTCACAGAAATAAAGGTAAACCTGTCAAAAGTTTAGAAAATTCACACATGTAGGAGGCATCACCTGAGATGATGTTCAATCTACAAAAACAAATGAAGCTCCAACTCAGGATTTTTTTTTTTTTTAATTTTTATTAAGCTTCAAGTGAACATTTACCATTCCAATCAGTCTGTCACATGTAGGTTTACATACATCTTACTCCCTTCTCCCACTTGCTCTCCCCCTATTGAGTCAGCCCTTACAGTCTCTCGTTTCGTGCCAATTTTGCCATCTTCCCTCTCTCTCTATCTTCCCATCCCCCCTCCAGTCAAGAGCTGCCTACACACTCTCCCGTGTCCACCTGATTTAATTAGCTCACTCTTCATCAGCATCTCTCTCCCCCCCACTGACCAGTCCTTTTCATGCCTGATGATTTGTCTTCGGGGATGGTTCCTGTCCTGTGCCATCAGAAGTTCTGGGGAGCATTGTCTCTGGGATTCCTCTAGTCGCAATCATACCATTAGGTGTGGTCTTTTAGTGAGAATTTGGGGTCTGTATCCCATTGGTCTCCTGCTCCCTCAGGAGTTGTCTGTTGTGCTCCCTGATAGGACAGACATCGATTGTGGCTGGGCACCAACTAGTTCTTCTGGTCTCAGGATAATGTAGGTCTCTGGTTCATATGGCCCTTTCTGTCTCTTGGGTTCTTAATTGTCGTGTGACCTTGGTGTTCTTCCTTTGCCTTTGCTCCAGGTGGGTTGAGACCAATTAATGTATTTTAGATGGCCGCTTCTTGGCATTTAGGACCCCAGGCGCCACAATTCAAAGTGGGATGCAGAGGGTTTTCATAATAGAATTGTTTTGCCCATTGACTTAGAAGTCCCCTCAAACCAAGTTCCCCAGACCCCAGCCCCTGCTTCACTGACCTTTGAAGCTTTCATTTTATCCCGGAAACCTCTTTACTTTTAATCCAGTCCAATTAGCCTGACCTTCCTTGTTTTGAGTGTTGTCTTTCCCTTCACCCAAAGCAGTTCTTATCTACAGATTGATCTATAAGAAGCCCTCTCCCTCCCTCCCTCCCTCCCTCCCCCCTTCGTAACCACAAAAGTATGTGTTCTTTTCCGTTTTTTCTATTTCTCAAGATCTTATAATAGTGGTCTTATACAATATTTGTCCTTTTGCAACTGACTCATTTCGCTCAGCATAATGCCTTCCAGCTTCCTCCATGTTATGAAATGTTTCAGAGATTCGTCACTGTTCTTTATCGATGCGTAGTATTCCATTGTGTGAATATACCACAATTTATTTACCCATTCGTCCGTTGATGGACATCTTGGTTGCTTCCAGCTTTTTGCTATTGTAAACAGAGCTGCAATGAACATGGGTGTGCATATATCTGTTTGTGTGAAGGCTCTTGTATCTTTAGGGTATATTCCGAGGAGTGGGATTTCTGGGTTGTATGGTAGTTCTATTTCTAACTGTTTAAGATAACGCCAGATGGATTTCCAAAGTGGTTGTACCATTTTACAATCCCAACAGCAGTGTATGAGAGTTCCAATCTCTCCGCAGCCTCTCCAACATTTATTATTTTGTGTTTTTTGAATTAATGCCAGTCTAGTTGGTGTGAGATGGAATCTCATTGTAGTTTTAGTTTGCATTTCTCTAATGGCTAATGATTGAGAGCATTTTCTCATGTATCTGTTGGCTGCCTGAATATCTTCCTTAGTGAAATGTGTGTTCATATCCTTTGCCCACTTCTTGATTGGGTTGTTTGTCTTTTTGTGGTTGAGTTTTGACAGAATCATGTAGATTTTAGAGATCAGGTGCTGGTCTGAGATGTCATAGCTGAATATTCTTTCCCAGTCTGTAGGTGGTCTTTTTACTCTTTTGGTGAAGTCTTTAGATGAGCATAGGTGTTTGATTTTTAGGAGCTCCCAGTTATCTGGTTTCTCCTCATCATTTTTGGTAATGTTTTGTATTCTGTTTCTGCCCTGTATTAGGGCTCCTAGGGTAGATCCTATTTTTTCTTCCATGATTTTTATCGTTTTAGTCTTTATGTTTAGGTCTTTGATCCACTTGGAGTTAGTTTTTGTGCATGGTGTGAGGTATGGGTCCTGTTTCATTCTTTTGCATATGGATATCCAGGTATGCCAGCACCATTTGTTAAAAAGACTATTATTTGCCCAATTGACTGACACTGGTCCTTTGTCAAATATCAGCTGCTCATACGTGGATGGATTCTCAATTCTGTTCCATTGGTCTATGTGCCTGTTGTTGTACCAGTACCAGGCTGTTTTGACTACTGTAGCTATATAATAGGTTCTGAAATCAGGTAGAGTGAGGCCTCCCACTTTCTTCTTCTTTTTCAGTAATGTTTTGCTTATCCGGGGGTTCTTTCCTTTCCATATGAAATTAGTGATTTGTTTCTCTATCCCCTTAAAGTATGACACTGGTATTTGGATTGGAAGTGCATTGTATTTATAAATGGCTTTTGGTAGAATAGACATTTTTACTATGTTAAGTCTTCCTATCCATGAGCAGGGTATGTTTTTCCACTTAAGTATGTCCTTTTGAATTCTTGTAGCAGAGTTTTATAGTTTTCTTTGTATAGGTCTTTTACATCTTTGGTAAGATTTATTCCTAAGTATTTTATCTTCTTGGGGGCTACTGTGAATGGTATTGATTTGGTTATTTCCTCTTCGGTGTTCTTTTTGTTGATGTAGAGGAATCCAAGTGATTTTTGTATGTTTATTTTATATCCTGAGACTCTTCCAAACTCTTCTATTAGTTTCAGTAGTTTTCTGGAGGATTCCTTAGGGTTTTCCATGTATACGATCATGTCATCTGCAAATAGTGATAGCTTTACTTCCTCCTTACCAATCTGGATACCCTTTATTTCTTTGTCTAGCCTAATTGCCCTGGCTAAGACTTCCAACACGATGTTGAATAAGAGCGGTGATAAAGGGCATCCTTGTCTGGTTCCCGTTCTCAAGGGAAATGCTTTCAGGTTCTCTCCATTTAGAGTGATATTGGCCGTTGGCTTTGCATAAAAAAAAACACGATGTTGAATAAGAGCGGTGATAAAGGGCATCCTTGTCTGGTTCCCGTTCTCAAGGGAAATGCTTTCAGGTTCTCTCCATTTAGAGTGATATTGGCCGTTGGCTTTGCATAGATGCCCTTTATTATGTTGAGGAATTTTCCTTCAATTCCTATTTTGGTTAGAGTTTTTATCATAAATGGGTGTTGAACTTTGTCAAATGCCTTTTCTGCATCTATTGATAAGATCATGTGGTTTTTATCTTTTGTTTTATTTATGTGATGGATTACATTAATGGTTTTTCTGATATTAAACCAGCCTTGCATACCTGGCATAAATCCCACTTGATCAGGGTGTATTATTTTTTTGATGTGTTGTTGGATTCTATTGGCTAGAATTTTGTTAAGGATTTTTGCATCTATGTTCATGAGGGATATAGGTCTAACATTTTCTTTTTTTGTAATGTCTTTACCTGGTTTTGGTATCAGGGAGATGGTTGCTTCATAGAATGAGTTGGGTAGTATTCCGTCTTTTTCTATACTTTGAAATACCTTCAATAGTAATGGTGTTAAGTCTTCTCTGAAAGTTTGGTAGAACTCTGCAGTGAAGCCATCTGGGCCAGGACTTTTTTTTTTTTTTTTTTTTTTTTTTTTTTTTTTTATAATAACTTTTATTAAGCTTCAAGTGAACGTTTACAAATCCAATCCGTCTGTCACATATAAGTTTACATACATCTCACTCCCTACTCCCACTTACTCTCCCCGTCTTGAGTCAGCCCTTTCAGTCTCTCCTTTCTTGACAATTTTGCCGGCTTCCCTCTCTCTCTATCCTCCCATCCCCCCTCCAGACAAGAGTTGCCAACACAATCTCAAGTGTACACCTGATATAATTGGCTCACTCTTCATCAGCGTCTCTCTCCCACCCGCTGACCAGTCCCTTTCATGTCTGATGAGTTGTCTTCAGGGATGGTTCCTGTCCTGTGTCAACAGAAGGTCTGGAGAGCATGACCGCCGGGATTCCTCCAGTCTCAGTCAGACCATTAAGTTTGGTCTTCTTATGAGAATTTGGGGTCTGCATCCCACTGCTCTCCTGCTCCCTCAGGGGTCCTCTGCTGAGCTCCCTGTCAGGGCAGTCATCGATTGTGGCCGGGCACCAACTAGTTCTTCTGGTCTCAGGATGATGTAGGTCTCTGGTTCATGTGGCCCCTTCTGTCTCTTGGGCTCTTAGTTGTCATGTGGGCTTGGTGTTCTTCATTTTCCTTTGCTCCAGGTGGGTTGAGACCAATTGCTGCATCTTAGATGGCTGCTTGTTAGCATTTAAGACCCCAGACGCCACATTTCAAAGTGGGATGCAGAATGATTTCATAATAGAATTATTTTGCCAATTGACTTAGAAGTCCCCGCAAACCATGTTCCCCAGACCCCCGCGCTTGCTCCGCTGAGCTTTGAAGCATTCATTTTATCCCGGAAACTTCTTTGCTTTTGGTCCAGTCCAATTGAGCTGACCTTCCATGTATTGAGAGTTGTCTTTCCCTTCACCTAAAGCAGTTCTTATCTACTGATTAATCAATAAAAAAACCCTCTCCCACCCTCCCTCCCTCCCCCCCTCGTAACCACAAAAGTATGTGTTCTTCTCAGGTTTACTATTTCTCAAGATCTTATAATAGTGGTCTTATACAGTATTTGTCCTTTTGCCTCTGACTCATTTCGCTCAGCATAATGCCTTCCAGGTTCCTCCATGTTATGAAATGTTTCAGAGATTCGTCACTGTTCTTTATCGATGCGTAGTAATCCATTGTGTGAATATACCACAATTTATTTACCCATTCATCCGTTGATGGACACCTTGGTTGCTTCCAACTTTTTGCTATTGTAAACAGAGCTGCAATAAACATGGGTGTGCATATATCTGTTTGTATGAAGGCTCTTGTATCTCTAGGGTATATTCCGAGGAGTGGGATTTCTGGGTTGTATGGTAGTTCTATTTCTAACTGTTTAAGATAACGCCAGATAGATTTCCAAAGTGGTTGTACCATTTTACATTCCCACCAGCAGTGTATGAGAGTTCCAATCTCTCCGCAGCCTCTCCAACATTTATTATTTTGTGTTTTTTGGATTAATGCCAGCCTTGCTGGTGTGAGATGGAATCTCATCGTAGTTTTAATTTGCATTTCTCTAATGGCTAATGATCGAGAGCATTTTCTCATGTATCTGTTGGCTGCCTGAATATCTTCTTTAGAGAAATGTGTGTTCATATCCTTTGCCCACTTCTTGATTGGGTTGTTTGTCTTTTTGTGGTTGAGTTTTGACAGAATCATGTAGATTTTAGAGATCAGGCGCTGGTCGGAGATGTCATAGCTGAAAATTCTTTCCCAATCTGTAGGTGGTCTTTTTACTCTTTTGGTGAAGTCTTTAGATGAGCATAGGTGTTTGATTTTTAGGAGCTCCCAGTTATCGGGTTTCTCTTCATCATTTTTGGTAATGTTTTGTATTCTGTTTATACCTTGTATTAGGGCTCCTAGGGTTGTCCCAATTTTTTCTTCCATGATCTTTATCGTTTTAGTCTTTATGTTTAGGTCTTTGATCCACTTGGAGTTAGTTTTTGTGCATGGTGTGAGGTATGGGTCCTGTTTCATTTTTTTGCAAATGGATATCCAGTTATACCAGCACCATTTGTTAAAAAGGCTGTCTTTTCCCCAGTTAATTGACACTGGTCCTTTGTCAAATATCAGCTGCTCATACGTGGATGGATCTATGTCTGGGTTCTCAATTCTGTTCCATTGGTCTATGTGTCTGTTGTTGTACCAATACCAGGCTGTTTTGACTACTGTGGCTGTATAATAGGTTCTGAAGTCAGGTAAGGTGAGGCCTCCCACTTTCTTCTTCTTTTTCAGTAGTGCTTTGCTTATCCGGGGCTTTTTTCCCTTCCATATGAAATTGGTGATTTGTTTCTCTATCCCCTTAAAATATGACATTGGAATTTGGATCGGAAGTGCGTTAAATGTATAGATGGCTTTTGGTAGAATAGACATTTTTACTATGTTAAGTCTTCCTATCCATGAGCAAGGTATGTTTTTCCACTTAAGTATGTCCTTTTGAATTTCTTGTAGTAGAGCTTTGTAGTTTTCTTTGTATAGGTCTTTTACATCCTTGGTAAGATTTATTCCTAAGTATCTTATCTTCTTGGGGGCTACCGTGAATGGTATTGATTTGGTTATTTCCTCTTCGGTGTTCTTTTTGTTGATGTAGAGGAATCCAAGTGATTTTTGTATGTTTATTTTATAACCTGAGACTCTGCCAAACTCTTCTATTAGTTTCAGTAGTTTTTTGGAGGATTCCTTAGGGTTTTCTGTGTATATAATCATGTCATCTGCAAATAGTGATAACTTTACTTCTTCCTTGCCAATCCGGATACCTTTTATTTCTTTGTCTAGCCTGATTGCCCTGGCTAAGACTTCCAACACGATGTTGAATAAGAGCGGTGATAAAGGGCATCCTTGTCTGGTTCCTGTTCTCAAGGGAAATGCTTTCAGGTTCTCTCCATTTAGAGTGATATTGGCTGTTGGCTTTGCATAGATGCCCTTTATTATGTTGAGGAATTTTCCTTCAATTCCTATTTTGGTAAGAGTTTTTATCATAAATGGGTGTTGGACTTTGTCAAATGCCTTTTCTGCATCAATTGATAAGATCATGTGGTTTTTGTCTTTTGTTTTATTTATGTGATGGATTACATTAATGGTTTTTCTGATATTAAACCAGCCTTGCATACCTGGTATAAATCCCACTTGATCAGGGTGAATTATTTTTTTGATGTGTTGTTGGATTCTATTGGCTAGAATTTTGTTGAGGATTTTTGCATCAATGTTCATGAGGGATATAGGTCTATAATTTTCTTTTTTTGTAATGTCTTTACCTGGTTTTGGTATCAGGGAGATGGTGGCTTCATAGAATGAGTTGGGTAGTATTCCGTCATTTTCTATGCTTTGGAATACCTTTAGTAGTAGTGGTGTTAACTCTTCTCTGAAAATTTGGTAGAACTCTGCAGTGAAGCCGTCCGGGCCAGGACTTTTTTTTGTTGGGAGTTTTTTGATTACCGTTTCAATCTCTTTTTTTGTTATGGGTCTATTTAGTTGTTCTGCTTCTGAATGTGTTAGTTTAGGTAGGTAGTGTTTTTCAAGGAATTCATCCATTTCTTCTAGGTTTTCAAATTTGTTAGAGTACAATTTTTCATAATAATCTGAAATGATTCTTTTAATTTCATTTGGTTCTGTTGTGATGTGGTCCTTCTCATTTCTTATTCGGGTTATTTGTTTCCTTTCCTGTATTTCTTTAGTCAGTCTAGCCAATGGTTTATCAATTTTGTTAATTTTTTCAAAGAACCAGCTTTTGGCTTTGTTAATTCTTTCAATTGTTTTTCTGTTCTCTAATTCATTTAGTTCAGCTCTAATTTTTATTATTTGTTTTCTTCTGGTGCCTGATGGATTCTTTTGTTGCTCACTTTCTATTTGTTCAAGTTGTAGGGACAGTTCTCTGATTTTGGCTCTTTCTTCTTTTTGTATGTGTGCATTTATTGATATAAATTGACCTCTGAGCACTGCTTTTGCTGTGTCCCAGAGGTTTTGATAGGAAGTATTTTCATTCTCGTTGCTGTCTATGAATTTCCTTATTCCCTCCTTGATGTCTTCTATAACCCAGTCTTTTTTCAGGAGGGTATTGTTCATTTTCCAAGTATTTGATTTCTTTTCCCTCGTTCTTCTGTTATTGATCTCTAGTTTTATTGCCTTGTGGTCTGAGAAGATGCTTTGTAATATTTCGATGTTTTGGACTCTGCAAAGGTTTGTTTTATGACCTAATATGTGGTCTATTCTAGAGAATGTTCCATGTGCGCTAGAAAAAAAAGTATATTTTGCAGCAGTTGGGTGGAGAGTTCTGTATAAGTCAATGAGGTCAAGTTGGTTGATTGTTGTAATTAGATCTTCCGTGTCTCTGTTGAGCTTCTTACTGGATGTCCTGTCCTTCTCCGAAAGTGGTGTGTTGAAGTCTCCTACTATAATTGTGGAGGTATCTATCTCGCTTTTCAGTTCTGTTAAAATTTGATTTATATATCTTGCAGCCCTGTCATTGGGTGCGTAAATATTTAATATGGTTATGTCTTCCTGATCAATTGTCCCTTTTATCATTATATAGTGTCCTTCTTTATCCTTTGTGGTGGATTTAAGTCTAAAGTCTATTTTGTCAGAAATTAATATTGCTACTCCTCTTCTTTTTTGCTTATTGTTTGCTTGATATACTTTTTTCCATCCTTTGAGTTTTAGTTTGTTTGTGTCTCTAAGTCTAAGGTGTGTCTCTTGTAGGCAGCATATAGATGGATCGTGTTTCTTTATCCAGTCTGTGACTCTCTGTCTCTTTATTGGTGCGTTTAGTCCATTTACATTCAGGGTAATTATAGATAAATAAGTTTTTAGTGCTGTCATTTTGATGCCTTTTTATGTGTGTTGTTGACAATTTCATTTTTCCACATACTTTTTTGTGCTGAGGCGTTTTTCTTAGTAAATTGTGAGATCCTCACTTTCATAGTGTTTGACTTTATGTTAGTTGAGTCGTTACGTTTTTCTTGGTTTTTGTCTTGAGTTATAGAGTTGTTATACCTTTTTGTGGTTACCTCATTATATACCCCTATTTTTCTAAGTAAAAACCTAACTTGTATTGTTCTATATCGCCTTGTATCACTCTCCATATGGCAGTTCAATGCCTCCTGTATTTAGTCCCTCTTTTTGATTATTGTGATCTTTTACCTATTGACTTCCATGATTCCCTGTTATGTGTATTTTTTTTTAATTAATCTTAATTTGTTTGTTTTTGTGATTTCCCTATTTGAGTTGATATCAGGACGTTCTGTTTTGTGACCTTGTGTTGTGCTGATATCTGATATTATTGGTTCTCTGACCAAACAATATCCTTTAGTATTTCTTGTAGCTTTGGTTTGGTTTTTGCAAATTCTCTAAACTTGTGTTTGTCTGTAAATATCTTAATTTCGCCTTCATATTTCAGAGAGAGTTTTGCTGGATATATGATCCTTGGTTGGCAGTTCTTCTCCTTCAGTGTTCTGTATATGTCGTCCCATTCCCTTCTTGCCTGCATGGTTTCTGCTGAGTAGTCAGAACATATTCTTATTGATTCTCCCTTGAAGGAAACCTTTCTTTTCTCCCTGGCTGCTTTTAAAATTTTCTGTTTATCTTTGGTTTTGGTGAGTTTGATGATAATATGTCTTGGTGTTTTTCTTTTTGGATCAATCTTAAATGGGGTTCGATGAGCATCTTGGATAGATATCCTTTCGTCTTTCATGATGTCAGGGAAGTTTTCTGTCAGAAGTTCTTCAACTATTTTCTCTGTGTTTTCTGTCCCCCCTCCCTGTTCTGGGACTCCAATCACCCGCAGGTTATCCTTCTTGATAGAGTCCCACATAATTCTTAGGGTTTCTTCATTTTTTTTAATTCTTTTATCTGATTTTTTTTCAGCTATGTTGGTGTTGATTCCCTGGTCCTCCAGATGTCCCAGTCTGCATTCTAATTGCTCGAGTCTGCTCCTCTGACTTCCTAGTGTGTTGTCTAATTCTGTTATTTTATTGTTAATCTTTTGGATTTCTACATGTTGTCTCTCTATGGATTCTTGCAACTTATTAATTTTTCCAGTATGTTCTTGAATAATCTTTTTGAGTTCTTCAACAGTTTTATCAGTGTGTTCCTTGGCTTTTTCTGCAGATATCCTGATTTCATTTGTGATATCATTAAGCATTCTGTAAATTAGTTTTTTATATTCTGTATCTGATAATTCCAAAATTGTATCTTCATTTGGGAAAGATTTTGATTCTTTTGTTTGGGGAGTTGGAGAAGCTGTCACGGTCTGCTTCTTTAAGTGGTTTGATATGGATTGTTGTCTCCGAGCCATCACTGGGAAACTAGTTTTTCCAGAAAATCCGCTAAAAAAAAACTGCAGTCAGATCCCTATCAGAGTTCTCCCTCTGGCTCAGGCTATTCAGATGTTAATGAAGCCGCCTGGGGAGGGTGGGGGAGGGAACAGAGAGATAGGAGAGTAGCACCTCAGAATATAGCCAGAGTTGCTTGTCTTGCTTGGAAAGACTATTATATCTGAGATTCCCGCGGGCGCGTCGCCTATGTGTGCTGTCTGTGTGGAGATTGCCCCCGGGGGGTCTGGCCCGCTGGAGTCACGGTCAGATCCTCCGCTTCCAGCCCCACGCCCAGCGTCAAGGCTCCCCTACTGGGACGGTGCACTCTCGACTCCAAAATCAGTCGCTGCCTCCCGGGGACTTCTCGTCCCTCCAGCCGCGTGGCCGTGCCGCCCCCGTGAACCAGGTGGGCCCCCTCCCGGGGTTAGTTCAGATGGGTGGAGTAGCTCCCCGTGCTTGTGCCGCGACCGAGTGTCCCGGCTGGAACGCTGTTCTCCCCGCTCCAATACCAGTCGCTGCCTCCCGGGGACTTCTCCTACCGGCTGCGTCCCACGCCGCCCGCGCGACCCGGATGGTCACCTTCCCGGGGTTAGTTCAGGGGGTGGAGCAACTCTCCGTGTTTATGGCGTACCTGCGTGCAGTCCAAATCCCTGTGGGACGGTTCCCCGGCTCGGGTGCTGCTCTTTCTGCTCCAAGATCAGTCACTGCCTCCCGGGGACTTCTCCTAACGGCTGCGTCCCACGCCGCCCGTGGAACCGGCTAGTCCCCCTCCCGGGGTTAGTTCAGGGGGGTGGAGCAGGTCTCTGTGCTTGTGCCGTACCTGACTGGTATGCTGGCTCCAGGCTCTGGAAACAATCGCTGCTTCCCCGTATTAGTTCGTTCTCCGTCTCTAAATCTGTGTTTGTTGTTCAGGGTTCGTAGATTGTTATGTATGTGATCGATTCACTTGTTTTTCCGTGTCTTTGTTGTAAGAGGGATCCGAGGTAGCGTCTGCCTAGTCCGCCATCTTGGCTCCGCCTCCATCGCCAGGACTTTTTTTTGTTGGAAGTTTTTTGATTACCGTTTCAATCTCTTTTTTTGTTATGGGTCTATTTAGTTGTTCTACTTCTGAATGTGTTAGTTTAGGTAGGTAGTATTGTTCCAAGAATTTATCCATTTCTTCTAGGTTTTCAAATTTGTTAGAGTACAATTTTATGTAGTAAGCTGATATGATTCTTTTGATTTCATTTGGTTCTGTTGTGATGTGGTCCTTCTCGTTTCTTATTCGGGTTATTTGTTTCCTTTCCTGTTTTTCTTTAGTCAGTCTAGCCAGTGGTTTATCAATTTTGTTAATTTTTTCAAAGAACCAGCTTTTGGCTTTGTTAATTCTTTCAATTGTTTTTCTGTTCTCTAATTCATTTAGTTCAGCTCTAATTTTTATTATTTGTTTTCTTCTGGTGGCTGATGGGTTCTTTTGTTGCTCATTTTCTATTTGTTCAAGTTGTCGGGACAGTTCTCTGATTTTGGCTCTTTCTTCTTTTTGTATGTGTGCATTTATCGATATAAATTGGCCTCTGAGCACTGCTTTTGCTGTGTCCCAGAGGTTTTGATAGGAAGTATTTTCATTCTCGTTGCGTTCTAAGAATTTCCTTATTCCCTCCTTGATGTCTTCTATAACCCAGTCTTTTTTCAGGAGGGTATTGTTCATTTTCCAAGTATTTGATTTCTTTTCCCTAGTTTTTCTGTTATTGATTTCTAGCTTCATTGCCTTGTGGTCTGAGAAGATGCTTTGTAATATTTTGATGTTTTGGATTCTGCAAAGGTTTGTTTTATGACCTAATATGTGGTCTATTCTAGAGAATGTTCCATGTGCGCTAGAAAAAAAAGTATATTTTGCAGCAGTTGGGTGGAGAGTTCTGTATAAGTCAATGAGGTCAAGTTGGTTGATTGTTGTAAGTAGGTCTTCCGTGTCTCTATTGAGCTTCTTACTGGATGTCCTGTCCTTCTCCAAAAGTGGTGTGTTGAGGTCTCCTACTATATATGTGGAGGTGTCTATCTCACTTTTCAATTCTGTTAAAATTTGATTTATGTATCTTGCAGCCCTGTCATTAGGTGCGTAAATATTTAATATGGTTATGTCTTCCTGATCAATTGTCCCTTTTATCATTATATAGTGTCCTTCTTTATCCTTTGTGGCGGATTTAAGTCTAAAGTCTATTTTGTCAGAAATTAATATTGCTACTCCTCTTCTTTTTTGCTTATTGTTTGCTTGATATATTTTTTTCCATCCTTTGAGTTTTAGTTTGTTTGTGTCTCTAAGTCTAAGGTGTGTCTCTTGTAGGCAGCATATAGATGGATCGTGTTTTTTTATCCAGTCCGTGACTCTCTGTCTCTTTATTGGTGCATTTAGTCCATTTACATTCAGCGTAATTATAGATAAGTAAGTTTTTAGTGCTGTCATTTTGATGCCTTTTCATGTGTGTTGTTGGCCATTTCATTTTTCCACATGCTTTTTTGTGCTGAGACGTTTTTCTTAGTAGCTTGTGAGATCCTCATTTTCATAATGTTTAACTTTGTGTTTATTGAGTTGTTACGTTTTTCTTGGCTTTTTTCTTGAGTTATGGAATTGATATTCCTTTTTGTGGTTACCTTTTTATTTACCCCTATTTTCTAAGTAAAAACCTAACTTGTATCCTTCTATATCGCCTTGTATCACTTTCCATCTGGCAGTTCAATGCCTCCTATATTTAGTCCCTCTTTTTGATTATTGTGATCGTTTATCTATTGATTTCCATGATTTCCTGTTGTGTGTATTATTTTGTTTATTTATTTATTTTTTAGAATTAGTCTTAATTTGTTTGTTTTTGTGCTTTCCCTATTTGAGTTGCGTTGATATCAGGACGTTCTGTTTTGTGACCTTGTATTGTGCTGGTACCTGATATTATTGGTCATCCGTCCAAACAATCTCCTTTAGCATTTCTTGCAGTCTTGGTTTAGTTTTTGCAAATTCTCTAAACTTGTGTTTATCTGTAAATATCTTAATTTCTCCTTTGTATTTCAGAGAGAGTTTTGCTGGATATATGATCCTTGGTTGGCAGTTTTTCTCGTTCAGTGCTCTGTATACGTCGTCCCATTCCCTTCTTGCCTGCATGGTTTCTGCTGAGTAGTCTGAACTTATTCTTATTGATTCTCCCTTGAAGGAAACCTTTCTTTTCTCCCTGGCTGCTTTTAAAATTTTCTGTTTGTCTTTGGTTTTGGCGAGTTTGATGATAATATGTCTTGGTGTTTTTCTTTTTGGATCAATCTTAAATGGGGTTCGATGAGCATCTTGGATAGATATCCTTTCGTCTTTCATGATGTCAGGGAAGTTTTGTGTCAGGAGTTCTTCAACTATTTTCTCTGTGTTTTCTGTCCCCCCTCCCTGTTCTGGGACTCCAACCACCCGCAAGTTATCCTTCTTGATAGAGTCCCACATAATTCTTAGGGTTTCTTCATTTTTTTAAATTCTTTTATCTGATTTTTTTTCAGCTGTGTTGGTGTTGTTTCCCTGGTCCTCCAGAAGTCCCAGTCTACATTCTAATTGCTCGAGTCTGCTCCTCTGACTTTCTATTGCATTGTCAAATTCTGTAATTTTATTGTTAATCTTTTGGATTTCTACATGCTGTCTCTCTATGGATTCTTGCAACTTGTTAATTTTTCCACTATGTTCTTGAATAATCTTTTTGAGTTCTTCAACAGTTTTATCAGTGTGTTCCTTGGCTTTTTCTGCATTTATCCTAATTTCATTTGTGATATCTTTAAGCATTCTGTAAATTAGTTTTTTATATTCTGTATCTGATAATTCCAGGATTGTATCTTCATTTGGGAAAGATTTTGATTCTTTTGTTTGGGGGGTTGGAGAAGCGGTCATGGTCTGTTTCTTTATGTGGTTTGATATAGACTGCTGTCTCCGAGCCATCACTGGGAAACTAGATTTTCCAGGTAGTCGGCTAAAAAAAAATGCAGTCAGATCCCTATCTGAATTCTCCCTCTGGCTCCGGGTATTCAGATGTTAATGGGACTGCTTGGGGAGGGTGGGGGAGGGATCTGAGAGCTAGGAGTGTAAAAAAAAAAAGGAGTGTAGCACCACAGAATATAGAGCTGAACACCGCGTTCACGCTCCGCCCCCGTTCGCCAAAATCCGGACGGGACAGGTCCCCTGCTAGGACGCTGCTTTCCTTGCTCGGATACCAGTCACTTCCTCCCAGGGACTTCTCCCTCCGGTGCGCGGCACCGCTCGCGGGCACTGGGTGGGTGTTTCCCGCACGAACGGGTGGGCCCGCCCTTAGGGTCTATTCAGGCGATTATAACTGGGCCCCGCGGTCACGCCCCGCCCGTGTGCGTGCCCAAATCCCAGCTGGACGACTTCCGGGTTGGGACGCTGCTTTCCCCATTCTGGAACCAGTCACTTCCTCCCGGGGACTTCTCCTTCCGGTGCAACTCAGGATTTTTGAGTTTCAAGTGTTTCAGAAGGCTAAATGTGTTAAAAAAAAAAAAGAACTCCAGAAGCATAAAAAGTGGATGGGATACTGTATGCCTCATGAATCTTGAGAAAGATATATATATGTATCAGTTAGCAGTCGATCACCTTGACCACTTAACCACTGTGCCACCAGGGCTCCATATATATTACTGCAGACCTTATTGCTTGAGGAATACTGCAGTGGTACTATGTGGTTTAATTTATACCAAAATGAACTATGAGCTGTGCCAATGAGTATCAGTTTCCTGAATCGGGGAAATCTTTGAGATTTTGTTTTTCAGCCAGGTAAAAAGCCATCCCCAACTCTCAAACCTTATATACTACTTCTACGACTACTTAGCTCAGAGAGAGGGATCACGTTTTTTTCCTCCTGTATATTTTTTTCTCTTTCTTGTTTCTGCCACATTAAGACAATGTATTTCAGAATGAGAAATTTAATGGGAACATGACAGATACATGCATTCGTCTTCCTTTCTTGATTCCCAATTGCCACTACAAAGCATTTCATAGAAGTGTTTATCCACAATACTTCCCCCCTTTTTCTTTTTTCTTTTATAATCAGGAAAATCTGTAGTTTGTTTTTTCCAAGGAGAGGACAGCACAGTTAGAATGTTTATCCCAAAGAATGCTAATTATGTTCCAGAAGCTCAATTAAGAAGGTGTTATTAGAATTTCTGTACAAGTACAACGTAGAAGGAATATGAGTGGCCTCAAGGTCAATTCTGTGGCAAGAGTAAAAAAAAAAAAACTTTAACCAAATGTATGCTGAAAATTACAAAGCGTGTGAAGCAGTGGTTAAGAGCTATGGCTGCTAACCAAGAGCTCGGCAGTTTGAATCTGCCAGCCGCTCCTTGGAAATCTTATGGGGGCAGTTCTGCTCTGTCGTACAGGGTTGCTATGGGTTGACATTGACTTGATGGCAAGAAGTTTTGATCACTGGGTCCCTTGGATAGTCACTGAGCCACAACAACAAGGAGGAGGGATCCCAGAGATATGAATGAAAGTGGTGGTGTGGAAGCAGCTGGAGACCTTTCCAGTTCTGCAGTAGGTTGCTGAGTGAAGATTTTGCCTGGACAAGGCCTTGGAATACAAAAGATAATTTTCATTTCAGAGTCAGTGAAGAGGGCATGAAGGTTGTACTTTGGAGAAGGAATAAAAGAAAAAGTGGAGGAGGGGGAGGAAAGGAAGAGAAAATGAGAGGAAAGAAGGAGGGAAGGAAGAGAAGGAAGGAGGAGGGAGTTCTTAGGGCAATGAACACATAAGATGGTGGAGAGTGTCCAGGAGCCTGAGATGGTCTATTAAGACTCCTAGAATCCTATAGCTTCTTGCCTTGCTCACTACTCACCCAGGCTAGCACACAGACATTCTTTCTCTTGCTCTCTCTCTCTCTCTTTTTTTTGATGCAAAACTTTCTTTGCAAATACTTTTATCAGGTAGTTGACTTAGAAACTACTAAAGCCAAGAGTTCCAGATAACTCTGAGTTTCAATTAGATCTTGAACTCTGTTTTATAGGTCAGCTGGGCTTGGTTCTGGTGTTGACCAGTTTTTGAGTTTCATCTTTCAGGTAAAGGGATTATCCCTAGATGGAATTTGAAGGGCTTTCAAATTGCAGCCTTCTCATTGCCTTGACACAGTAAATAAATTTTGTAGCATTTAGCATAAATAGTTGTTGGATGCTTTTTCAATAGACAGGTTGTTGTAATTTTGTATTTGTGTCCCAGCAAGATGTCCCAGAAGGTGAGAAATCCCAACCCACAGAACCCTGGCCCCCCTTGAGTAACACAGGGAAAACTACCTCAGCATCAGTGCACACATCGACTACTGTTTAAAGCACCCCACATTCAATACCACAAAGGTTACACTGTCTGTTAGAATTTCCCATTTAATTTTATTTTAACAAGAACCTTATAAGGTAGTTGGACAATTACTATTTCTCCCACTTTACAGAAATGAAAAAGGATCAGTGAAGTCAAATGACTTGCCTAAGGCCCGAAAGCTGGTAGGAGAGTTAGACCTGGAATCTGGGATTCCTGACTCTCAGTATAGCATCCATCTCTCCTATTACCTTCATCTGGGAGTTTATCTGGGCTGCTAAAGGCTGCTGTGCGAACTAACCATGGGGGTAAGATGGAGACAGCCAGCAACAAGAATGGGGCCTGAGGTAACTCTGGGAATCAGTTATTAGATTCTTTTTAGGAGGTACTGCAAAACTCATATTTAAAATTAAATAAGGGCATAGTCTTCTTATGCTTCACTGCCATTTTGAATGCTACAATGAAAGCAAATTTCAAAGAAAATCTGCCACACATGCAAACATTTATGAGCAAGCAGATACACAAACAGTTGGAAACCCTTGTGTAGTGGTTAAGAATTACGGCTGCTAACCAAAAGCTTGGCAGTTTGAATCCACCAGGGGCTCCTTGGAAACCCTATGGGGCAGTTCTACTCTGTTCTACAGGGTCGCTGTGAGTCGGAATCAACTCGATGGCAGTGGGCTTTTTTTTTTTTTTTTTTTTTGGTTTACACAAACAATTAAGCAACCTGATCTGTAAGTTCCATTAAGTTTCTGCCCGCTGTCCTTTTAGGTTCTGAGAGTACCTTGCTGTATAGGGTGACCACTCATCTCATTTTCCCAGGACTTTCCTGTCCTAAGAACCCTCTCTGTCGTGGGCATATCAGAATGGTTTGTCATACTAATCAACCTTGCATGAAAGATTCATTTGAGAATGACGTGATAATATCCTTAGCAGCAGGATTCAGTTATTCATCTAGATGAAGTTATGCAACAATATTCTATAAGGAGCATCTTCTAATCATAGGATTGCTTAAACGGGCACCATTTGGAAGGATATTGGCAACGGGGCTTCCTAATATAGTCTACACTTTTTGTAAAGGGTGGGAGTAACAAAAATAGAAACAGTTGGCCCTTGCAGTAGCTGCCTCTGAGATGTAGGCTTCCAATTGTTGTTGTTGTTAGGTGCCATCCTGTCTGTTCTGACTCATAGTGACCCTATGTACAACAAAATGAAATACTACCCATTCCTGCGTTCATTTTCCCAATTGTTGATATACTTGAGTGCATTGTTGCAGCCACTGTGTCAATCCATCTTGTTTAGGATCTTCTTTTTCAATGACCCTCTCCTTTAGCAAGCATGATGTCCTTCTTCAGGGACTGGTTCCTCTGTTAACATGTCCAAAGTATGTGAGACAAAGTTTTGCCATCCTTGCTTCTAAGGTGCATTCAGGCTGTATTTCTTCCAAGACAGATTTGTTCATTCTTTTGACAGTCCATGGTATATTCAATATTCAATGCCAACGCCATACTTCAAAGGCATCAATTCTTCTTTAGTCTTCCTTATTAATTGCATATGCATTGCTTTTGCATACATATGAGGTGATCGAAAACACCATGGCCTGGGTCAGGCCACCTTAGTCCTCAGGGTAACACTTTAAAGAGGTCTGGTGCTTCCGTGGGCGTTAATTGTGGATCCAAGTAAAATGAAACCCTTGACAACTTCATTCCTTTCTCGTTTTATCATAATGTTGCTTATTGGTCCAGTTGTGAGGATTTTTGTTTTCTTTATGTTGAGGTGCAATCCATACTGAAGGCTATAGTCTTTGATCTTTATCAGTAAGTGCTTCAAGTCCTCTTCACTTTCAGCAAGCAAAATTGTGTCGTCTACATACTGCAAGTTGTTAATGAGTTTTCCTCCAATCCCGATGTTGTGTTCTTCTTCATACAGTCCATCTTCTTGGATTATTTGCTCAGCATACAGATGGAATAGGTATGGTGAAAGGATACAACCGTGACACATTTCCTGACTTTAAACCATACAGTATCCCCTTGTTCTGTTCAAACAACTGATCTTGATTTGAATAAAGTTTCTTCGAGGGCACAATTAAGCGTTCTGAAATTACCATTCTTTAGAATGATATCCATGATTTGTCCTGATCCACACAGTCAAATGCCTTTGCGTAGTCAATAAAACACAGGTAAATATCTTTCTGGTATTCTCTGCTTTCAGCCAAAATCCATCTGACATGAGCGATGATATCCCTCATTCCATGTCCTTTTTTAAATCCAGCTTGAATTTCTGGCAGTTCCCTGTCAATGTACTACTACAACCACTTTTGAACAATCTTCAGCAAAATTTTGCTTGTGTGTGATATTAATGACAGCGTTCAAGAGTTTCCACATTCTGTTGGATCACTTTTCTTTGGCTATTTGGGCACAGATATGGATCCATTCCATTCAGTTATCCAGGTAGCTGTCTTCCAAATTTCTGGACATAGACAAATGAGCACCTCCAGCACTGTATCTGTTTGTTGAAGCGTCTAAATTGATATTCTGTCAATTCCCGGAGCCTTGTTTTTTGGCAGTGCCTTCAGTGTAGCTTGTACTTCTCTCTTCAGTACCATCAGTTCTTAATCATATGCTACCTCCTGAAATGGATGAATGTTGACCAATTTTTTTTGGTACAGTGACTCTGTGTATTTCTTCCATCTTCTTTTGATGCTTCCTGCATCGTTTAATATTTTCCTCATAGAGTCTTTCGATAATGCAACTCGGGGCTTGAATTTTTTCTTCAGTTCTTTCAGCTTGAGAAATGTGGAGCATGTTCTTCCCTTTTGGTTTTCTAACTCCAGGTCTTTGCACATTTCATTGTAATTCTTTACTTTGTCTTCTCCAACTGCCCTTCGAAATCTTCTATTCAGCTCTTTTTCTTCCATTTGCTTTAGCTACTCTACATTCAAGAACATGTTTCAGACTCTCTTCTGACTTTCATTTTGGCCTTTTCTTTCTTTCCTGTCTTTTTAATGACCTTTACTTTCTTCATGTATGATGTCCTTGATGTTATTCCACAACCCATCTGGTCTTCAGTCATTAGTGTTTAATGCATCAAAATCCATTCTTCAGATGGTCTCTAAATTTGTGTGGAATATACTCAAGGTCGTATTTTCGCTCTTGTGGATTTGTTCTGATTTTCTTCAGTTTCAACTTGAACTTGCATATGAGTAGCTGATGGCCTTTTCCACAGTCAGCCCCTGGCCTTGTTCTGACTGATGATATTGAGCTTCTCCATGCTGTCTTTCCACAGGTGTAGTCAATGTGATTTCTGTGTATTCCATCTGATGAGGTCCATGTGTATAGTCACTGTTTATGCTGTTGAGAAAAGGTATTTGCAATGAAGAAATCATTGGCCTTGGAAAATTCTGTCATGGGATCTTCAGTGTTGTTTCTATCACGAAGGCCATATTTTTCTTCTTCTTCTTTATTTCCAACTTTCACACTCAACCAATAATGATCAGTGCACCTTGATTGCATGTTTCATCAATTTCAGACTGCAGAAGTTGGTAAAAATCTTCAATTTCCTAATCTTTGGCCTTAGTAATTGGTGCATAAATTTGAACAATAGTCATATTAACTGGCCTTCCTTGTAGGCATATGGATATTATCCCATCATTGACAGAGTTGTACTTCAGTATAGATCTTGAATTGTTCTTTTTGAAGATAAATGCAATGCCATTCTTCTTCAGTTTGTCATTCCCAGCATAGTAGATCACATGATTGTCTGATTCAAATGGCCAATACCAGTCCATTTCAGCTCACTAATACCTAGGATAATAATCTTTTTGCATTCCATGGCTTCTGATTAGAACCTTTCAAAATGCTAACTATCTGTGAAGTATGTATTTCTGATTAAAAAAAATACTTCAAATCTGAACTAAAAATCACTAAACTACAGTATACGTTAACATAGTTAACACATTTATATCAAACTATCCAGGCTGATCTATTCTCAAGTAAATTAGGCAACGTAGCAGAGTGCAGAATCAGGCTAGAAAGAAAATTAGCCAAAGCAAGATTAGTCTTGGAAGAGCCAAAACCATTGTCAAATGGGAGGACCAGGATTTGAATTGCAAATGGGAAACAAACCAGGAAGCCGGATCTTGTACGTGAGAGAAAAGGGGAACATGAGAAGGAGAACTCCATCTAGAAGGTTAACTGAATCCTGCTGCTAGAATAGTATCTCATCAACCTCGAATGTTTCATGCAAGGTCAGTTAGGATGACTAATGACCCTGATTTGCTCATGACTGAGAGGGTTCTGGAGTCCTGGTGACACAGTGGTTAAGAGCTACAGCTGCTAACCTAAAGGTCGACAGTTCAAATCCACCAGCCGCTCCTTGGAAACCCCTTTGGGGCAATTCTACTCTATCTTATAGATTCACTATGAGTTGGAATAAACTTGATGGCAACAGGTTTGGTTTTTTGGTTTTGGAGAGGGTTCTTAAGACATTTCAACTGTAGCTAGGGCCCAAGAGCTTAGAGCTAGTTTTTATTGGTCAGTGGACCTTGGTGCTTTGCTCAAATGGACAAGCTAGAGGGATCAAGCACTGGCTTCCTACACCCTAACCATCCTCCAAGACCCAGTGTAAACTCCACATCCATAGTTAAATATCTCCTTACAACTCCAACCACCACTCATAACCTATTCATCCCAAATTTTAAAGCAATTTTGCCCAATTATAGCACATAATTGCCTATCATCATATGGTTATTTCCCCACATAGAGTACAAATTCCAAGAAAAAATAACCTATAATTTATAACCTTTCAATAGTGAATACAAAATAGCTAATCAATAAATATTTGATGATTGCTTAATTCATTCTTGTGATTCAAAATCATTTGGCTTGTCTTTACCTGATATCCGCTGTGTCCACATATAGTAGTACATTTGTTAAGCAATCAATTGTGTACTTCTTTTCCTTGATTCTCAAATAAATGTAGTTAAATCTTAGGAATTTCTTTTCTGCCTCCCTTGCAAATGACATTTTGTCCGTAGAGCCTATGGACTGTCGTTTTGGATTGGGTCTTTTAGTTACCGATTGCTGTATAACAAATTATCTCAAAGCATAGCAGTTTAAAGCAATAAATACTTATTTGCATACACAGCTTCTGAAGGTCAGGAACTGAGAACAACTTAGCCCTGTGGTTCTGACTCAGAGGTTGGTGCAGTCAAGCTGTGGCTCAGGCTGAAGTCTCTGAATATTTGATCAGGGCTAAAGTATTCACTTTCAAGTTCACTCACATAGCTGTTGGCAAGATGTGCCATTTCCTCACCACGTGGACATCATGACCTGGCTTCCCCCCAGCCAAGCAGTCTGAGAAAGAGAATGAACACAGGCAACCTCACACTGTATTTTGTGGTTTTGTCTTCAAGACAGAGACTACCATTTCCGCTTTCTTTTTCTATCAATTAGAAATGAACCACTGACTCCAGTACACACTGAATACGAGGGGACTGTTCAGTGGGTACAAGAGCATGAATACTAGGAGGTGTGGGGGCCATCTTGGAGGCCAGCTACCCAAACTTCAGAGCAAAATTGAATATTCCTTATTTATGAGCATTGCTTGCTATTGACTTCTGTATTCATTTCTATTGCTGCAATAACAAATTACCATATATTTAGTGGTTTAAAACAACACACATTTGTTATATCACAGTTCTAGAGGTCCAAAATCAGTCTCATTGGGCTAAAGTCAAGGTGTTGGCAGGGCTGGTTCCTTCTGAAGACTCTAGGGAAGAATTCACTCCCTTATCTTTTTCAGATTCTAAAGGCCACCTGCATTCCTTGGGTCAAGGCCACTTTATCAATCTTAAAAGCAAGCAGGATAGCATCATCAAATCTCTCTGACTCTGACCTTTTCTGTCTCCCTCTTTCATTTATAAAGACCGTTCACTGTAAGGGGAAACCCTGGTGGTATGGTGGTTAAAGATCTATGGCTACTGACCAAAAGGCCGGCAATTGGAATCCACTAGGCCCTCCTTTGAAACCCTATGGGGCAGTTCTACTCAGTCCTGTAGGGTCACTATAAGTAGGAATCAACTCGATGGCTGCAGGTTTGGTTTGGTTTTTCACTATAAGGACTCAGTCAAATAATCCAGGACAATCTACTCATCTCGAGATCATTAATTTAATCATACCTAAATTCCTTTCGTCATGTAAATATAAAATAACTTATTCACAGGTTCGAGGGATTAGGATATGGATATTTTGCAGGAGTTGGAGCATTATTCTCCCTACCACAGCTTCTACCTGTGAACTTCAGGAACATAACTGTATGTTGAAATCTTAGTACAGAATTTTCATCACATATAATAATGGCAGGACAAAATTGAGTTGTCAATAAAAAACTTTCAAACCTCATGAGAACTTCAGGATTAGGTGTTATTATCCCCAATTGACAGAAGAGGAAATCCAGGCCGCACATCAGTAACTTTCCCCAGGCTATACACTTAATATAAGCGTTGGAGGCAGAATTGAAATCCATATTTGTCTGATTTCAAAACCCGCACATTTTATACCACGAGTCATTTTGATTTGCTTTGGGTAAGCATTATAAATTTGATTTTATGAATTGCACTTTATTTAAGCTAATGACAATTTGCATTCTCTGAAAATACACTCGTTGATCACTAGATGTTAATGTTGGAGCTTGAGGAATGTTGAAATGGGTAAATATCCACCATGGTCATTCTACAGGTAATAAATGAAGAATGAACTTTCACATCAAATTAGAGTTTGAGAAAGAGAAGTTCTATGATTTACTTCAGAAGCTTGGCTAAAATTTTGACAACCTACTAAGGTTTTTACTTAGTCTAGCCTAAATGCTGCCTGCTAAATTACTAAGTTTTCTCATATAATCATTTTTTATTTTTATTCCAACTATTTGCATTTTAGAGACATTTGTGCTTATATTTCCCTAGATATTATTGTCTCCCTGCAAAATAGCCTTGAAGTAGAAATTCCATTCTTGAGCTTGGCATCCTGACAGTCATAACTGTCACCATCTGCTGATTTTTTCCATTTCTGGAACACATTCTAGAAACGCTTGAGGTTAAGCTTAGGCAATATCTACCTGACGTTACAACACAGGACCACTCAGTACATCTGCTTCTTTTGGATCACATAGACTCAACAGTAGGATGACTAAAATCTCGAAAGAGCTGATCTAATAGATTATCATACTAAAGGCCAAGCCTTGCTGCGTAAGTATGTTGAATATTCTCATGTACAGAGAGCAATTTAGTAGTATTTTTGTTCTGATTCCAAAAGTATTGCATTTTTATACAGTTGTAGAATATATAGAAAGGAAAAAGGAGGTAAAAACAATTTTTACTGTTAGAAAACTAATGTCATCTTGATGTATCTCTAGTTTTTTATATATATGGGTGTAAGCATTTTTTTATATAACACATGGAGTCTGCATACATAAGATTTTGTAATATTTTGTAATATTTTACTCAATTTTTGGACAGGTTTCTAAGTCATGAAATGTATTTATACAGCATCATTTTTAACATCTACTAAAATTCCATTATATGGTAGATTTCACAGTTTTATATATTCACTTATGTTCCCAAAATGTTCAATGATTTAAAGCTGCTAATTCTGAGGAGAAATAAGTGTTGAAAAGTTAAATTTAGTATTCTCTTTTCAAAGCAACTCCCCAACTAATATTTTTGAGAGAGTGTAGTCATCAGTTCATTTCAAGGGTAGCTTCTTTCTTTATGAACTCTGTATATAGTTATAATATGGGATCTAATTTTTTAATTTGATAAAATTATGTATGTTCCATAGACCTTAAAACTTTAACAACAGAAATATATAAAGCAACCATAGAAATAAGAGGAACAAAACATCAGATGTTCTGTTAAAAAAATATAAACTGTTCTATTTCAGGACTTTTTATTGAGGAAGATGGAAAGTGCCATTTCTTTTTATGTTGGAGCCCTGAAAAAAATTTTTTTTTTTAATTTTACTGTGCTTTGCATGCAAGTTTACAGTGCAAATTAGTTTCTCATTCAAAAATGTATACACAAATTGTTTTGTGACAATAGCTGCAACCCTTTCCCTTTCCTCCCCAAATTTATTTGTCCAGTTTTCCTGTCACTTCCCATTTTTGCTTTTGGGCAGGTGCTGCTCACTTGGTCTAGTGTACTACATTAAACTAAGAAGTATGTTCCTCACATATGTTACTGTTTTATATGCCTGTCTAATCTTTAACTGAGAAGTGGACTTCAGGAGTGGCTTCAGTCCTGATTTAGTAGAATTTTGGGGAGCCATATATAGTCTCAGGGTTCCTCCAGTCTCTGTCAAACCAGTAAGTTTGGCCTTTTTCTTTTTTTGTGAATTTGAATTTTGTTCTACATTTTTCTTCCACTCTGTCTGTGACCCTCTATTGTGATCACTGTCAGAGCTGTCAGTGGTGGTAGCTGGGCATAATCTAGTTCTGAGCCAGGCTGGTGGAGGCTGTGGCTCATGTGGCCCATTAGTCCTTTGGACTAATATTACCCTTGTGCCTTTAGTTTTCTTCATTCTTCTTTGCTCTGTATGGGATGGGACCAATAGATATATCTTAGAAGGCTGCTCTCAAGCTTTTAAGACCCCAGACACTACTCACCAAAGTAGAATGTAGAACGTATTCTTTATAAACTATGTTATACCAATTGACCTAGATGTCCCCTGAGACAATGGTCCCCATTCCTCAGCCCCAGTAACTCATCCCTCAGGGTGTTTGGATGTGTCTATGAAGATGGAAAGAATACACAGAATGACTATACCAAAAAGAATTGGTTGACTTTCAACCATTAGGTAGCATATGATCAGGAACTGATGGTACTGAAGGAAGAGTTAAAAGCTGCACTGAAGAAACTGGTGAAAGACAAGACTTCGGGAACTGACGGAATACCAACTGAGATGTTTAAATAAATGGATGCAGTGCTGTAAGTGCACAGTACTCTATGCCAAGAAATTTGGAAGACACCTACCTGACAAACCAACTGGAAGAGATTCATATTTATGCCTCTTCCCAAGAAAGGTGATCCAACTGAGTGCAGAAATTATTGAATAAATCAATATCACATGCAAGAAAAAAATTTGCAAAGATCATTCAAAAGCAACTGTAGCAGTACATCAACCAGAAATTGCCAGAAATTCAAGCCAGATTCATAAGAGGACATGGAACAATGGATGTCATTGCTGATGTCAGATGAATCCTGTGAAAACAGAGAATACCAGAAAGATGTTTACCTGTGTTTTATTGACTATGCAAAGGCATTTGACTGTGTGGATCATAACAAATTATGGATAACATTGCGAAGAAGGAGAGTTCCTGAAGACTTCATTGTGCTCATGAAGAACATGTACATCGATCAAGAGGCAGTCATTCGAACAGAACAAGGGGATACCGCATGGTTTAAAGTCAGGAAAGGTGTGTATCAGAGATATATCCTTTCACCATACTTATTTAATTTGTATGCTGAGTAAGTAATCCAGGAAGATGGACCATATGAAAAAGAATGCAGTATCAGGATTGGAGGAGGCTCATTAACAACATGAATTATGCAGGTGACCCAACCTTGTTTGCTGAAAGTGAAGAGGATTTGAAGCACTTACTGATAAAGAGCAAAGACCACACCCTTCAGTACTGCACCTCAACATAAAACAAAAATCCTCACAATTGGACCAATAAGCATCATCATGGTGAACGGAGAAAAGACTGAAGTTGTCAAGGATTTCGTTTTACTTGGATTTACAATCAACACCCATGGAAGCACAACAGTCAAGAAATCAAGCAACACACATTGCATTGGGCAAATCTACTGCTAAAGACCTCTTTCAAGTGTTAAAAAGCAAAGAGGTCTCCTTAAACACTAAGGTGTGCCTGACCCAAGCCATGGTGTTTTTGGTGGGCTCATATGCATTTGAAAATTGGACAATGAATAATGAAGACCAAAAAAGAATTGATGCCTTGAATTGTGGTGTTGGCAAAGAATACTGAATATACCATGGACTGCCAAAAGAATGAACAAATCTGTCTTGGAAGAAGTATAGCCAAAATGGCCCTTAGAAGCAAGGATGGTGATGTTTTGTCCCACATACTTTGGAAATGGTGTCAGGAAGGACCAGTCCATGTAGAAGGACTTCATGCTTGGTAAAGTAGAGGGTCAGCAAAAAAGAGGAAGATCCTCAACAAGATGGATTGACACAGTGGCTGCAACAATGGACTCAAGCATAACAAAGATTGTGAGGATGGCTCAGGACCAGGTGGCATTTTGTTCTGTCATACGTAGGGTCGCTATGAGTTGGAATCGACTCGATGGCACCTAACAACGACTACAACATGAAGCTTCCATGATTTTGCCTTGATCAAGTGGTGATGAATTCCCCTATGCTGTGTATTATCTTTCCCTTTGCCAAAGTTACCACTTGTCTACTTTCTAGTTAGTGATTTCTCATCCCCACCACTCCCTTCCTCGTGACTATCAAAGATTGTTTTTTTCTGTGTGTAACCCTTTTCTTAGGTCTTCATAGTAGTGATCTCATACAATATTTGTTATTTTGTGATTGTTATTTCATTCAGTATTATGCCCTCCAGATTCATTCATGCTGTGAGATGTTTCGTGTATTCATCATTATTCTTTCTCATTGCATAGTATTCCATTGTATATTGTTGTTGTTGTTGTTAGGTGCCATTGAATCAGTTCTGACTCATAGTGACCCTATGCACAACAGAACAAAACACTGCCCGGTCCTGCATCATCCTTACAGTTGTTGTCATGCTTGAGCTCATTGTTGCAGCCACCGTGTCAGTTCAATTATCAATGCAATATCAGTGCATCTTGATTGCATACATCTTTTTGGTATTCTCTGCTTTCAGCCAGGATCCATCTGACATCAGCAATGACATTCATTGTTCCATGTCTTCTTCTGAATCAGGCTTGAATTTCTGGCAGTTTCTTGTTGATGTATTGCTGCAGCCACTTTTGAATGATCTTCAACAAAATTTTACTTGCCTCTGATATTAATTATATATATTGTTTGATAATTTCTGCATTCAGTTGAATCACCTTTCTTGGAAATAAGCATAAATATGGATCTCTTCCAGTCAGCTGGCCAGGTAGCTGTCTTCCAAATTTATTGGCCTAGAGGAGTGAACACTTCCAGCACTGCATCTATTTTTGAAACATCTCAATTGACATTCCATCAATTCCTGGAGATTTTTTTTTTTTTTGCCAGTGCCTTCAGTGCAGCTTGGACTTCATCAGTTCCTGATCACGTGCTCTCTCCTGAAATGTTTGAATGTAGACCAATTCTTTTTGGTATAGTGACTCTGTGTATTCCTTCCATCTTGGTTTAATGCTTTTTGCATCAGTTAATATTTTCCCCGTAGAATCTTTCAATATTGCAATTCGGGGCTTGAATTTTTTTCTTCAGTTCTTTCAGCTTGAGAAATACTGAGTGTGTTCTTCCTTTTTGGTTTTCTACTTCCAGATCTTTGCACATGTCATTATAATACTTTGTCTTCTTGAGCCTCCCTTTGAAATCTTCTATTCAGCTCTTTTACTTCAGCATTTTTTTTGCTTTTGCTTTAGCTACTTGACATTCAAGAACAAGTTTCAGAGTCTCTTCTGACATCCATTTTGGTCTTTTCTTTCTTTCCTGTCTTTTTAATGACCTCTTGCTTTCTTCATGTATGATGTCCTTGATGTCATTCCACAATGTCAAATAGCAGTGGTGATAAAGTCCATCCTTGTCTTGTTCCCATTCTCAGTGGGGGAAGGCTTTCAGCCTCTCCTCATTGAGAATGATGTTGACTGTTGATTGTGTATAGATGCCCTTTATTGTGTTGGGGAATTTCCCTTATATTCCTATTTTATTGGAAGTTTTTATCAGGAATGAGTGTTGGACTTTATCAGATGTCCTTTCTGTGTTGATAGAAATGATCATGATTCTTTTCTTTTGTTCTATTTCTGTGGTAGATTATGTTGATGAATTTTCTACTGTTGAACCATTCTTGCATATCTGGTATGAATCCCATTTGATTGTGGTGTATTTTTTTTTTATATATAATGCTGAATTCTATTGGCTAGAATTTTATTGAAAATTTTTGCGTCTATATTCATGAGTTACTGGTCTAGTAATTTTCTTTTTTTTGTGGTGTCTTTGCCTGGCTTTGGCCTCTGGATTATGCTGGCTTCATAGAATGAATTTGGGAGTATTCTATCCTTTTTGATGCTCTGAAATAGTTTTAGTAGTATTGGTGTGAGATCTTCTCAAAATGTTTGGTAGAATTCTCCAGTGAAACCGTCCAGGCCAGGGTTTTTCTTTTTAGGCGGGGAGGGGAGAGTTTTTTTTTTTTAATCACCTCTTCAATGTTTTCTCTTGTTATGGGTCTGTTCAGATTTTCTACCTCCCTTTTTTTGTGTGTGTGTTAGTTTAGGTAGGTAGTGTATTTCTAGAAATTTGTCCATTTCCTTTAGGTTCTCAAATTTGTTGGAGTACAGTTTTTCATGGTATTCTGTTATGATACTTTTTATTTCAGTTAGGTCTGTTTTAACGTCCTTCATCTCTCTCTTATTGGGTTATTTGCTTCCTGTTTTTCTTTTGTCAGTTTGGTCGGTGATTTGTTGATCTTTCCAAAAAAACCAACTTTTGGTCTGGTTGATTCTTTCTATTGTTTTTCTGTTCTCTTTTTCATTTATTTATGCTCTAATCTTTGTTATTTCCTTTCTTCTCGTGGCTGTGGGCTTCTTTTGCTCCTCTCTATTTGTTCTAGTTATAGGCCTAACATATTGATTTTTACCTGTTCTTCTTTTTTGATGTGTGCATTTTTTGCTATAAATTGCCCTCTGAACAATGCTTTTACTGTGTCCCAAAGGTTTTGGTATGATATATTTTCATTCTTATTTGATTCTAGGAATTTTTTGATTCTTTATTTGAATTTTCTATTGCCCAGTTGTTTTTAAGAAAGATGTTATTCAGTTTCCATGTATTTGATTTTTTTCCCTGTTCTTTGTTATGCATTGAATTGTGTCCCCCCAAAAATGTGAGTCAACTTGGCTAGGCCATGATTTCCAGTATTGTGTGATTTTCCATCATTTTTTCATCTGATTATTTTCCTATGTGTTGTAAATCCTGCCTCTATGATGTTAATGAGGCAGGATTAGAGGCTGTTATGTTAATGAGGCAGGACTCAATCTACAAGATCGATTGTATATTGAGTGGATCTCATTTGATATATAGAAGAGAGAAGTGAACAGTGATACAGGGAGACCTCCTACCGCCAAGAATGAATAACCAAGAGGGGAGTGAGTCCTTTGGACCCAGGGTCCCTGCAAATGATGAGCTCCTAGACCCCAAGAGCTGACAGAGACAGAAAGCCTTCCCTGGAGCCAGCACCCTGAATTTGGACTTCTAGCCTCCTAGACTGTGAGAGAATGAACTTCTGTTTCTTAAAGCCATCCACTTGTGGTATTTCTGTTATAGCAGCACTAGATAACTAAGACACTCTTCCTGATATTGATTTATACTTTTATGATATTGCGATCAGAGAAAATGCTTTGTATTATTTGAATATTTTGGGTTTTGTTGAGGATTGCTTTGTGGCCTAAAGTGTGACCTGTTCTGGAGAATGTTCCATGTGTGTTAGAAAAGAATGTATACTTTTCTGCTGTTGGGTGGAGTGTTCTGTATATGTCTATGAGGTCAAGTTGATTGATTGTGGTCTTTAGATCTACTGTATCTTTGTTGAGTTTTTTTCTAAATGTTCTGCCATTTACCGAGAGTGTTGTGCTGAAGTTTCCTACTATTATTGTGGAACTGTCTATTTCTCTTTCCAGTGATTTTAGAGCTTGTTTTATGTATTTTGGAGCCCTGTGGTTGGATGCATAGATATTTATTAGGGTTGTGTCTTCTTGATGAATTGTCCCTTTAATCGTTAGGTAATGTCCTTCCTTGTCTTTTATGGCTGATCTTGCCTAATGTCTATTTTATCTGATATTATTATTACCACTCTTGTTCTTTTCTGGTTACTGTTTGACAGATATATTTTTTTCATCTTTTGATTTTTAATATAGTTTTGTCTTTGCATCTAAGGTGTGTCTCTTGTAGACAGTATAGTGATGGGTTGTGTTTTTTAAATCCGTTCTGCCACTCTCCGTCTCTTTACTAGGGCATTTAATCCATTTACACTCAATTGTGGTTATTGATAGGTATGAGTTTATTGCAGTCATATTGTTGTCCTTTTTTTTTTTTTTTTTTTTGTGGTGCTGATATTTTCTTTGTTCCTCTTACTTTCCTGTGCTGAGTTCCTTTTGTTTGTGAAGTTTCTTTTCTTTTATTATTATAGATTTTGTGTTTATTGAGTCTTTATGTTTTTCTTCTTTATTTTGAAGAGTAGGTTTGTTAACTTTCTTTATTGTTACTTAAAATTTTTTTTTAATCCAAAATTTCCACAAATTAAAAAAAAAAAAAATGAGGCCCATAGATTAACTGAGAGAATAGCTTTTCTTTAGTTAAAATATTTGCATGGCTCTGTCAGTTTCCTTTCTAAAAATTACCTTTTGGTTTTTCCATTAAGAACTGTTCTCTTGTACCCAAAGTGGGTGACTTTGTCTTTCTTTCTTTCCTTCCTTCTTTACCTCTTTCTTTCTAATCATAAATACCTATAAATCATATTTAACAATTTTGTTTCTAATCCCTGGGTGGCTCAAATGGTTAAGTACTCTAGTACTAGTCAAAAGGCTGGTGATTCAAACCTGCCCAAAGGTGCTTCAGAAGACAGGCCTAGAAATCTGCTTCTGAAATGTCACACAGCCTTGAAAACCCTATGGAACAATTCTACTCTACAAGCATGGATAGGAATTGACTCAATGACAACTAACAACAACAACAACAAATTTTTTATATAAAATGTTTTACTTTAAAATAAAACTGCCAATTAATAATTATATTCAGCTTCTTGATTTTTTCTTGAACATCTGGCCCTGTCCGTGTGTGATGGCCTTGGCACCAGTTAGCAAATTCCCTTGCCCTCTCAACACGATCCCTGTAACTCAGGAGATTGAAAAAAAATTGTTCTTCTCTCTTGTTTTAGGAAAACATGAGCGTTAAAAGACCCTAGAACGTCCTCTCCTTAGGCAAAGCTGTGAAGCTTGTTCATGTACCTGTCAACAATTAGAAATGTGAGTCCAGAGAAGTCAAGCCCAAAGCTCTAGATCTGGGAAATATCCACAGACTTAAGTATGGTAGGCAATGCTATGTGAGTGGGCAAGAGAGTGCAGATGTAGAAAAAGAACAGGCATTCGCTGCATAGAAAGAAGAAGGAGGGACAGCACAGGGAAGAGATGGATGGTAATCTGGGAGCTTCACAGCATAAATTCTTCTGATAATATCAGCTGCTGTGAAAGTATCCTATTCAAAATATTAGGTTATCATGTCAATCAAAGGATGCAAGACTTGCCTTCTCAGAGTTTCCTAACCCTTTCTTTTTGCTTCTTTAGTGGGTATATAACACCCCAGATCTGTCTGTGACCTTTATGAGTGAAAGCACTGGACTTTCCATTGAACTAGGCATAGTTCTCAGCACACAGCAGTTCCTAACTGCCTGAGTCAGATAAAGAGGAGAAATTGTACAGACCAGAAGGAGAGAATTGGAGGGGAATATACTGGACTTGGACAGTTGACCTAAGACCTTAGCCTTAGCTGTGTGTGGATATGTTGTTGTTATTAAAGTATTATCTGTATTCAGGTAGTCAGAAAAATAATAAAAAGTTTGCAAAAACATATAAATGGCTAAAAATGACTATAGGGGAGTATAGTTTAGTTCGGTGTGTGGTCTGACTAAAATTCCTGCTGTGCCTCCTTTACTTGCTAAGTGACCTTGGATAAGCTAGTCTGTCTGTCTGAACTTCATTATCTTTAAAAAGGGAGGCGTAAAATGCCATCTCTTAGAGCTGTGTGGATTAAATGAGATAATCTTTTGATAGTGAGCACTCAGTGAATAATAACTACATGGAGAGAAATGTTCTTGCTGTTGGATATGCAAAGTACAAATCAAAGCAATTGAATAACAAAGCTGGAACTCAGACTATCAGTATGTTAGACTAGGATCTGGAGTCCATAAGCACTTGAGGACATACAGACTCTTAAGCTCAGTTTAGGCAGCACATAATACAAGAAGAAAGTCTAACACTCTCAGAAAATGCCCATCAGAGAAAACCAGCAATAGGTTTCAGGTAGATTTGGGCAAATTAGCAGAAGATGGGTATTATTCATTCATCTTATTCCTAGTCACTGTGGAATAATAAAGGCATCATAAACAGATGTAACCACAGAGGCAAAGTCTTTCCTGGATCTTGCTGGAATGGACTGCCTGACACTTATTTCTTGTTTTCTCTCTTTTTTCCAGAGTGTTTATTGAGGTAAGGTCAGATTTCCTGGTGGTGGTTTAGCCTAGAGTGTCCCTGGTGTTTTACATCCCTTGGGTAGCAGCCATGACAGGAGGCTGGAGAAGAATTTAGGATATGGATTCTATCACTCTTTCGTATTTATCATGAATACAAATGGCTTCCACAGAACCTAGGAATCAGCAATAATAGGTAGAGGCACAGGCTTGAGTGTCTGTGATTCAAGCAGCCTCCTAAGTGTCTCATGTCCCCGTTGGTGAGATAGTGAAGCTGCGTTATTTAAGGATTTGATTATTTTTCATGACAGAGAACATGGCAAAACTGAAATTAGTGTGTTTAACTGGAACAAGTACATGCTGTTTCTTTGTGTTCAAGCCATTAAGTTGATTTCTCTCTCTTTCTTTAACACTGGTCTGTTTTTTAAATAGGAAATATCAAGCAGCAAATAGCCAAGAGAAAAATCTATGTTGAACAGACATTTAGGCAAACTCTTCAGAAGTAGGGCTTCAAAACATTAACATTCTTTATGGCCAAATGGATAGAAAAACTTCTTCATGTGTGACAAGCAAGTGTGCCATGTATTTTTCAACTATAATTTTACAAATTATAAGATAAATAAATAAAACCAAGTCTATGCCAAGGTGGATTAGAAAAAGAATGAAAGTTATAGGAAACCAATACATTTCTGGGGAGAAAGTAGTATAAATCATGGAGACTGGAAAATATGTAAGTGATATCTATAAGGTAAGAATATGTAGGGGCAACTGAATTCTCAGACATATAAAGGTTTTGAATGGACACCTAATCCTTGTTCCTTGAAACATTTATTTATTGATTAAAAAAAAATTACCAAGTGCCTCCCACATCCTAGGCAGTGAAGCAGGCCCTGAGGATAGAATGGTGAACAAGATAAAGAAAGTCATTGCAGTTATATAGCTTACATTCTAATGGATGAAAGACAGACAATAAAACATGTAAATAAATGAACACAATAAATTTGGGTAACATAGAATGCAATGATGAAAACAAAACAAGGTTATGTGGCAGGCGAGAACCCATGGGGGCTACTTTATGTTGGATATTGAAGGTTCTATTGGACGTTCAGGGGTACTTAGGGATTGAATCAACCTATACCTCAAGCAGTAGAATCTGTGTGGTGGAGAATAACTTTGGAGTCAGCCGAGTTTATTAGAATCCCAGATCAGCCACTTGCTAATTATTTCCTTCAGTGACTTACTCAACTTCTCTGTGTTTCAGTTTCCTCATTAGTAAAAAAAAGTGCTACTAATAATATTCACCCCCTGAAATTGTTGTGGGGATTGAATGAGATAATACATTTTTAACATCTAGCATTATGCCTGACACATAGCAAGAGGCTTATAAATATTAGTTGCTATTGTTAGCATTATAGAGAACAATGAAGAAATATATCTTTCTGCAAATACTTGTATTTCTCCTGAGCCACTAGTTGGTTTATAATTATATCTTCTAAGTGTTATAAACTGTATTTATTTTTCTTTTGCCTGCTAAATATTTAAGAGCCAAATCTGTGGTTTACCTCTAGCAAACACAGAGAACTCTACTAAGTATTTATTTTGTGAACTAATCTCATTCTTGGCTGGATGTTTTCTTTTCTTCACTCATTCTCCTTACTTTTTTATTCAGTTTTATTTTCTATTATGTGATTTATAAGCTTCTGCATAACAAATAGTCACTACAACAGAACAACAATCAGTAGGGACAAGTTGAGTCTGAATGTGACACAGCAGGAAATCTTCTGACGAAAATTTTATTTACCCACTGGGTATGAAAAATTAAGAAAATAGAGTTTATATAAAAGAATTACACTGTGTATAATGACCTGCTGGGCTGACTGCTCAGTAAGCCCCAGGCTCAGACCGGTCCTAATGGCCGGGACCCATCTTCATTCCCAGTGGGACCAGCTTAGGCTGTGGGAACAACATGGTGTTAGAAGGAGGCAACCTGGGTTCTTGTGCTTGTCCTGCTACTACCTTTGATACCTTGGGCAAGTCAGTGAGAATGTATGAGCTTTCATTTCTTCATCTTCATAGTAATTATAATACCTGACCTGGCTATCTCGTTTGATTCTTTTGAGGACCAGTGGCTGTGTTCTTTAAAGTGTAGTGCATTGTACTAATTAATATTAGCTGTCAAAATCATGGTGGCCATCATGATGATGAGTTGATGATGATGATCAGCAACACCATTGTCAATCCTGTTACTGATCTACTCTGATCTTGAAATAAAATCCTAACACCGTAATGGGCTTCTTGCCTTGTTGTACAAATCCAGGGGATATCCTTCACACTGTAGTTTCAATAAGTGGCATTCTCTGGAGCTATCGTAAAGAGCTCTCCTAAGAAATCAGCTTAGACATTTAGGTTTTTGTTTTGTTTTTCCTTTTGACAATCCAAACTAAGGGAAACAGTCTGTCTAAAGCTGGTAGTGGACACTTGAACAAAGGACTCATGCTAGAGGTTAAGGACTGGCTGCCAATTTGGCCACATGCAAGATGAGCAAGAGAATCTTGGTTCCTGATTTTCTAGCTCCCCGTTAAAATTTACGTGAGGCGTGGCTGTCTATGGAGATCTACGAAATTACCTTTCATATCCTCACAGCTTTTCCCCTCTACCTTTAGCTCAGAGAGGGTACCTATTTCTTATAATTAAGAAATTTCCCTGGAGCTTTGCCTGAACCCAGGATCATAGCATGACAGTATATTTTAGTGACAGAGAGATTCTGAGTAGCAGTGTTGCCAAAGTGAAGATCAAAGGAAACCAGGGGTTCTCATTTCTTCAGGCACTGTGAACTCCCAGCACTATGAATTCATTCTAAATGGAAATGGGTCTGAAGATTTTTAAACACTGAATGTTTTCCAACATGTGAATGCTTCTGCATCCTTACATTCTGAATGAAAAAACAGTAATGGAAATACCTGGGAAGTTTTTCATCCTGTTATGAAGTGTGGAGAAACAATAGCTTTAGGCTTATCGGAATTTGTCCTGAAAAGGAAGTCAATTAAACAAAAAGAAACTATTAAAATTTAATTGGGCATTTTAGGAAATCAGCTTGCTAAATTTGAAAAGATTGCGTGCTTAGTTTTAGAACGTGCTTCCTGGAATACCTTACCTTGGAAGCGGATATAATCTTTATAAAATAGCCTCAGCATTCATTTTTCATGAATTAAAAAGCATGCTAGAGGATTAAAGTAGAATAATAAATGTAACATTACATAAAAGTAGGACAGTCATAAATCATTTATGACTTCCTTTCTCATCAGGACTTGGCTTTTTGAATCTTAATTGAAAACTGGTGTGGCTAGATTGTTGCGAAAGTAAATTGGTTATTCTGATAGCAGACAGCTTTCATTAGGGCATTAATTAATTTTAGGAGGCTGAAAGTCTGGTATATTAAATATGCACAGTAATGTTTAGTCATGGGACTTTATTGAATTACAATCTTCTTCTGGTCAGTGCTCATTGTTTATTTTTTATTTTCCTTTTTGATCGATGTTAGCTACAGTGTAAATTACAGTGGACTATAGAGTCACCATGAGTCAGAATCAACTTGACAGCAAGATATAACTGTATTCAAAAGAAAAAAGTAGGGTTAGACTCCAAGTACAAAATAGGGAAATTGGTGGATAAGAAAACATATTCTACAGCAACCTTGACACTAGCCTAATTCTCCCTTCATCCTGCTTTCATCTGCCTTTTGAGCCTTACTAACTCATCAATTGCTATGGTAAAGTTGGAAATTTTTTAAGTACCAAATGAGAGACCATCATAAAAAGAGAAATTGATTTTTTTTAATTAATTAAGCAGCAGTGTAATTTTTTGTTCTGAAATTATTTATTCAATTTCATTTTTCCCCTTTGAATTTTCTAACCACCTAAGTTCCCTGCTTCAATAAAAATTATATCTACTAACTATTGAGCATTTAACAGCACCATTTATAATCCTTACAACAACTCTGTAAAAGAGGCATCATTGTCTCCATTTTTCAGATGAGGAAACTTAGAGTCTAGTATGTCACCAAGAGGTAACTTGTTTAGAGCTACACAGCTAATTTGTGCAACTAATCAGTGGAATGTGGGATTCAACTTGGGGAAGACTAGGCTATATAGATAGGCCCAGGAGAATTTGCCCCATCTCTTGTAACATTCTGCACACTGCTTCACATTTTCCTGGGGACTGTGGACAATTTTCCTACACTCTCTACCACTAACCATAAACTTTGTCATGCTGGCTATGGTTTAATGTGGGAAAGGAAAGCCTGGTCATGAACAATCCTGATATATTTGCCTTGTGCCCCCATCCTCAGAGCTACTCTGTCCAGATACCCTTCTATTCAAAATTCTTCTTTAAAAGAGCATGACAGTATGAGAATCAATCTGAACTCAAATTCACTGTCTTGTTTTAAAATCCAAATTGTATTTCTTAAGAACTAGATTTGGAAGGCAGTAGTCAATTAAAGCCACCTGTTTATGTCCACAGTGCTGTGCTTAGAAGAATCCTCATGGAAAGACAGAGATTGATGGCCCTTTAACAAGATCGTAACTTCCATAGGCAGATGGCCATAACTTGGGATGGGGAGAATGGATATACTGCATACTCAACCCCAGGACTAAACAAAGGTTTCTGTGTGATCTGACTGACATCAGTGCAACCCAGAACACAGTCCCAACTGTGATCAGTCCCAGTCATTCCACGAGACCTTGAGAAATTTGCATGGATACCATTGGAATTAAATCTCCATAAGGTTGTTTGAAACAGAAATGCCCAGCCTTCATATGGTTTTATAGATTTCACAATTGACTGATGACCTCTATAAAAGCTTATCCTATTTTCCATATGCCAGGCAGTTTCTCAAGCTCAATTCTATAGCTACCATATCCAAAAATGTTTGGGAATTTAAAAATTAATCACTTATCAATTCTAGGAATGGGAGAGGCCACATGTGAAACTAATTTTACAGAAAGTCATGGCATGGAAATGGCTTAACCATAAGGTTAATTAATGTCCTCAGAGACTGTGCTGCAATGCCTCTGTCTTTCTCCCTACCTGGCTTTTTCTCCCCGTGTGTGTATCCCACCTCTCATTCTCTTCTGGGCCACGGGGAGCCACTTACTTGGTGCTTCTTGTTAACAGTTAGTTGCCATTCATCTTGCCCTACTCTAAATTCTAATGCTCAGAAGTTCACTCAATTTTCAAACATTTATTGAGCATTTTTTATGTGCCAAGCATATTGTGAAAATGGTGTAGTGGCAGAATGTGACCTCCTCTGATTTTACAAGGGGAAGCACCAGCATCAGCAGCCCAAAGCTGATTCCTATGAGGCAGAGGTCAGACATACCTCCACCCTCTAACCTTTTTACTAATTCTGACATCAGCCGTCCCTCCAACAGTACTCTACTTCTCTGCTGAGTTCAATAATTCATTGCAGTGGCCACACAGAACTCACAAACAATTATGGAGTTTATTAGGGAAGTAACAGGTTACAATTCTGGATACAGTTCTTTGATCAGGACAGCCTCCTCTAAGCTATGCCTGCAGGCAGGGCTCTCTGGCCCTTGGCCCCTCAACCTGGCCTCTGCCCTGCTCAGGTAAGTATTACAAAGATCTTTAGCTCCACCAATAAGTGCCCAGAGGCACACCACTCTACCAGTAAGCCTCGTCCCAAAGGCACTCAGCTCTTTTGCTCTGTGTGTTGGCACACCCACTGTAACTGCCTTGCTCCATGGGCAAGGAAGCCCATTGTGCCATCTGCTGGTCTGGTTCTGCTGCCTCTGCTGCTGCTGTTTCTCTGCTGCTGCCTCTTGCCATCTCTTACTGTCTCCAGTGTTAGAGCTCTCTCCGTCTTCTGGTTCTAGGAGGTTCTCAGTGCAGAGACCCCAGGTCCAAAGGACGTGCTCTGCTTCTGTCTCTTCTTCAGGTTCCCCCTTTCTACCTCTGTGATGGCTCATTTTAGGCCTAGCGGGTTGGCAAAACTGACCAATCCCCTCATTAGGGTTTCATACACATTATTTGCGTGGTTCCACCCCCACAAGGGTACCATGCTCCTTATTTATATTATTAGCAAGCTGTTCAATCCCCTTGGTGGGCCACAAGCACCTTATTTGCATAGTCCCATCCAATCGTTTGGTGAGAGTTACAAGACCATGGTGAGAAAGATCATGAAAAAGCAATCCATCTTACTGCATACATAAAGTTATGGAGAAGATGGATATTTTGATACTTGACTTCATCCAGCTGGATGTGATGGAAGGTAATGGGGCAAGCAGCTAAGAATATTGAAAAGTGAGTTATTGAAAGAATATAGGTTGTTGGAGGTGGGAGTTACTCGAAATGCAAAGAAGTAGAAAATAAGAGGAAAATGTCAGGCAGATGATAAAACACGCAGATTCAAAGAGACTGAATGGTCTTCTATTCACATGAGTCATTATCTTGGTGGATCAGAGCAAAGAGGTAGGGCCTTTGAGAGAAATACTTCTCTGAAGAGATAGTGAGATTTGCTGAATCATTCTTGATCCACACAGAGAACACTCCTCTTATGATTGGAAAATGTATTCCCCCAAAATTCAATAAATTTTTGTGTCAATTTGCATCCTACCAGAAGAAGATTTCAGGATGGAAATATATATGGCAGTGATTTATTAGGGGAAACAGCTGTGAAGGAAAAAGGCCATAAGAGCAGGAATAGGTGGGAAGATTTGTTGGGCCATGATGCTGATCTGACACTTGTAAGATGAGAAAGGGAAGTAAGAAGAGCTGGATAGGAAGAGTATCAGATTGAAGTACACCTCTGAGAAAGTCTCAGCCAGGCTGGTGGGAACCCCAGAACAAACACTGCCCTTGAATGGGTTCCTGCATTGGGCAGGAATGGCCTGGCACTAGTGCTTACTCAGTCATTGGCTGAGGGTGGCAAGAGAGAACGTGACTGTGGTATGAAACTGTGATGAATCCTGAAGGTGGAGCAGCTGGAAGCAATGAGCAGCAGGTTCTCTCTTGAAGGGAGATCTGAGCAGGGCACCCACATGGCTGTCATACCCCTAGATAAGTGCCCCCAACTTCTGGCTCCCAAGAGTTTCTCTCTGTGCCCTTAGGCTGACTTTTATCTTGCAGTCTGTTGCCAAGAAACAATTGAGAAAAATATAAAAATATTATATTATTCCTTTCTAAGGTATGATAATATTCTTCTCTTATCTCTCTGAGGTAGATCTTGGTCACCTTAGTTTGGATTTTATGTGTCCCAAGCTACCTGTAACACATTCATAGATGATCTCACAAGCAGCCAATAATATTCATTGCGTGGAAATTTCAAAAGTTTAACCAGTTTATTTACTAGTTTTATGGAGCATTTTATTGTTTCTCTCACTACTGCCAACATCCATCCTCCAAATATGTTAGCATATTAGTATATTTCCTTCCTGGTTGGTTGTATGCAAGTTAAAAGAATTACTAAATACTGCATATTCTATTTTATAGTCTTGAAGTCAAGCCTCTTGAAAGAGTAGACTTACCATCACTCTGTCCATTTTTTTCAGCTTCTGTTCACCTTTAACCCACTTCAGTATATAGCTCCACCTCCACTACTCAAATGAAGCAGTTCTTATAAAGGGTCCAAGGACCTAGTTGACCAATCCAGTATGTGCTAACTCCTAGTGTGACTGGAGATTTTGGTTGACTCTTCCCTCCTTCAGTAAAACTCTCTTCTTATCTTTCCATAGCCACTCTCACTGCTGTTTCTCAGATTTTCAACCACCCTTTAAATGCCTGTGTTCCCAAGTCCTGTCTTCTAATTCTATATATTCCTTCTAGTCAATATCAGTCTCACTCAAGATATCAAATACCTATTTACTGATAATTTCCCAAATCTATGTCTCCAGCCCAGACTCCTCTCTAGAGCTCCAGCACCAACCACAATTAACCATTAAGTAGCCATTCTATTGCTTCGTAGAACTCTCCCTTTGGATGTTACACAGGTAACTCAAATCCAATAATTTAAAAACCAAATGCCACCTATTTTACCCCATCTCCCCTCCTGTTATTCCCTGTATAGGTAAACACCACCAGTATCCACCTAAGCCAGACTATAGAGTGACATCAAATGCACTCTTTCTCTCTCTCTCCCTTTATGATTCAAATCAAACCCCAACCCAGAATAATTCTAACCTCTATGCTCTTTGCCATCCCAACTGCCACTGCAATAATTAAGGATTTATAATTTCTTGCATTGTTTAGAAAAGTAGTATCCAAACCTGCACCTCGTTTCCAGGTTTGATCCCTGTTGTCAGAGAAGTGATCATTCTCACAGGCAAATCTGGTCATATCACTCAGAACTGTTCAGTGGTTCACCATCAAATACTGCTTATCATGTCACACATAGCCCTTGACCAACTTGCCCCTGAAAATCTGTTCAATGTCATCTGCCTCTAGTTTCACATATGTTCTCTGTACCCTACTTGAAATGAACTACTTACATAGGAGAATTCACCATGCTTATTTTTTTAAATTGTGGTAGGATATACACAACATAAAATTTGCCATTTTTGCCATTTTCAAGTGTACAAGCCAGTGGCATTAACAGACTCACAATATTGGGCAATTCTCACCATTTTTTTGTTTCCAAAACTTTTTATTACCCCAAACAGAAACTCTACCAATTAAGCAAAAACTCCCATCTCCCCTCCCCCACACCCTGGTAACCACTAATCTACTTTATGTTTCTATGCATTTGCCCGTTCAACATATTTCCTGTAAATGGGATCATATAATATTTTTCCTTTTGTGTCTGGCTTATTTCACTTACCATCATGTTTTCAAGGTTAATCCGTGTTGCTGCATGTGTTAGAACCATGTTCCTTTTTGTGGTGGAATAATATTCCATTGTACATATATACCACATTTTTTTTATCCATTCATTTGTTGATAGACACTTGGGTCGTTCCCATCTTTTAGCTATTGTAAATTATGCTGCAGTGAACACTGGTATACAAGTATCTATTTGAGCGCCTGTTTGCAATTCTTTTGGGTGTATGTCCAGGAGTAGGGTTATTGGATCATATGGCGATTCAATGTTTAACTTTTTGAGGACCCACCAAACTTGTTTTCCATAGTGACCACAACATTTTACATTCCCCTCAACAATGCAAAAGGGTCCTAATTTCTCCACATCCTCACCAAAAATTTATTTTCTGTTTTTTTTTAATGTTAGCCCTCCTAATGGGTGTGAAGTGGCATCCCATTGTGGTTTTGATTTGCGTTTTCCTAATGGCTAATAATGTTGAACATCTTTTCATGTGCTTATTGGACATTTGTATATCTTTTTTAGAGAAATGGCTATTTATATGTGTTATGAATTGATTGGTGTCCCCCAAAAATGTTTGTCAGCTTGGCTAGGGCATGATTCCCAGTATTGTATGGTTGTCCTCCATTTTGTGATCTGATGTAATTTTCCTATGTGTTGTAAATCTTAACCTCTATGATGTTAATGAGGCAGGATTAAAGGCAGTTATGTTAATGAGGCAAGACATAATCTCAGGCATTAGTTTGTATGTTAGGTCAATCCGTTTTGAGATATAAAATAGAGAATTGAGCAGAGAGGAGAGGGACCTCATTACCACCAAGCAAGAAGAGCCAGGAGCAGAGCACATCCTTTGGACCTGGATGAGAAGTTCCTAGACCAGGGGAAGACTGATGACAAGGACCATTCCCCAGAGCTGACAGAGAGGGAAAGACTTCCCTGGGAGCTGACACCCTGAATTCAGACTTCTAGCCTCCTAAATTATGTGAGAGTAAATTTCTCTTTTTTAAGCCATCCACTTGTGGTATTTCTATCATAGCAGCACTAGATAACTAAGACAAAGTGCATTGCCAATTTTTTACTGGGTTATTTACCTTTTTGTTATTGAGGTGTAGGATTCCTTTGTATATTCTGGATATTAAACCCTTACCAGCTATATGATTTTCATATATTCCTCCCATTCTGCAGGTTGTCTTTTTGAATCCTTGGTAAAAGAATGTCTTTGTGCATTCTTTGATGCACAATTTTTTTTTTTATTTTAATGAAGTCCAGTTTATTCTTTTTTCTTTTGTTGCTCATGCTTTTGGTGTCATATCTAAGAATCTATTGCCAAATACAAGGACCTGAAGATTTACCCCTATATTTTCTTCTAATAGTTTTATGATTTTAGATCTTATAATTAGCCCTTTAATTCATTCTGAGTTAGATTTCTTACATGGCGTGAAATAGGGGTCCAACCTCATTCTTCTGCATGTGGAAGTCCAATTGTCCCAGTATATTCACTGAAAACGAGTCATTCTTTCCCCATTATATGGGCTTAGCATCTTTCTTGAAAAGTAACTGGCCATAGATATATGGGTCACCATGTTCATTCTTACCTGCCTGTTATATATGCTGCTGAATCCGCCACCTTGGAAAATGCCTATTCATTCCTCACATCTCAGACAGATTATGAATGCTCCCACTATTTTTTTCACCCTCACTGTGGCAATTACCACTGTTCTATAATTATTTTCATGTCTTTTTTCCCAACATACATGAGAGTAATTAGATACAGGGGCCATGTCTTTTAATGAATGTATACCCAGAACCCTGGTATAGGGCCTGGCATATAAGTGGCTCATGGTGTTTGTATTTGAGTGACTAAGTCAATGAGTATGAGTTCAAAGAATTGAGTCTTGAAGTTTAAAAAAGGGAACTTAGATGTCCTCCTCTAAGTTCTTCTAAAATAGGTGTCTGAAGAAATTCAGGAGAATGAAATATTAAAAAGTTCTGTGGGCTGTGGGTGAAAATTTCTCTCTATTTGCTAAAGTGCACAGATTTCATTTTATTGCAAGCAACTTTAGAAGATTGTCCCAAACTACTTGTAACAGCTTCATTTGTTTTAAATTTTTCCCGTATAAGTGGGGCATTGGGGGTTGCAAAACATGTTGTTATGTGGAGATTTTCATGCAGAGCTTTGTTGTTGTTAAAATGGAATTTGGCTTGAAAGCCTTAAGATAATAATATCTTATAGTCACACAATACGGTTTCCAAACAGTTTTCGTGCCCTAATTTTATCTGGTATCCAAAGTATTTCAATGAGGCAGTCAGGACAAAAAATGTCATCTTTTTATATAAACATAGGCTCTGAGAGGTTATGTGGCTTGTCCAAGGTCACAGTTACTACTTGGTGAAGGTGGAGCTAGAATATAATACTTCTGGCTGCTAATCTCCTACTTCTATGAATCCTTGCTGCCTGTTTGCTCACTTCCATCTTCAAGGCACATGGACCTGTGGACTGTTAGTCATTGCTAGCTCAGTTTGTTACTACAGTATTTCTCGCAGTACCAAGGTTACCAGTCACTGTTAAGACCATCGATGTAGGAAGGAGTTCCCTCATTTCCCTATGGAGCTTAGTTCTACTCTGCAAAACCTGGGGTCACTATGAGTCGACTTCTCCCCTGCAGCCCCAGATGCCCTGTCTGAGGTGAGAACTGCCAGCTTTATATACTGGCACCAATAAACTCTTTCACTGACTCCATGATGTATTAACTGCCCTCAGGTTTGTGTCTAAGGTTTAGTCCTGCATCTGGCAGTTTTACCGTTTCACCTTCCTCGGTACAAAACAACAATCAAAACAATTTTTAAAAAGGGGCGGGGGAGGGGGAAGAAACTGAAAATCTTTAACTCTGTGAAGAGAGCTAGAATATTTAATATACCATTCATGGACACATTTCTTAGCCCAAATTTCTCTACACTAGCTAAACTCGGCAGCAGATGTGTTTTGCTTGGATTTCACAGTGCTTTAAAAAAATATGAAGGATTTGGAAGATTTTAGGCAGACTATGCACTCTTGGATTTGTCCTGTGCCCCATTATTAGTCATTTATTTTACATTTCTGGTGGCCCCAGGAAATATTTCAGTTAGCAACACCTGCCTACATTAATTTTCCTTATTGGGTAAAAAAATGAAAAAAATTAAAAGAAAATTTTTTTACTTCATTTAATCCTCACAGCACACCTATGTGGCAGGTACTATTTCATCATCCCCATTTTCCAAAAGTGGGAGATAGGGATCGTGAGAGTTAAGTAACCTGCCAGTCACACAGCTGGTAAGTGGCAAAGCTAGGATTTGGGCCCAGGCAATTTGACTGCAAGACCAAACTCTTAATCTCTGCGCTCTGGTGCCTGGGTAAAATGTTGGCTCTCATGAGATCCATAGACCGAGAATAAACAAACTGACTGCTGTCAAGTTGATTTTGACTCATGGTGACCCCAAGTTTTGCAGAGTAGAACTAAACTCTATAGGGTTTTACCAGGCCTTTCTTCTGAGGCACCTCTGGGGGGTTCGAACCACACCAACCTTTCAGTTAGCGGTTGTCACGGACTGAATTATGTCCCTGCAAAAATATGCATATTAACTTGGTTAGGCTATGATTCCTGGTATTCTGTGGTTGTCCTCCATTTTATCATTGTAATTTTATGTTAGGAAGATTAAGGTGGGACTGTAATACCCTTACCAGGTCACGTCTCTGATCCAATGTAAAGAGAGTCTCCCTGGGGTGTGGCCTGCACCACCTTTTATCTCTCGAGAGATAAAAGGAAAGGGAAGCTAGCAGAGAGTGGAGACCTCATACCACCAAGAAAGCAGTGCGAGGAGCAGAGCGTGTCCTTTGGACGCGAAATTCCTATGCTGAGATGCTTCCAGACCAAGGGAAGACTGATGACAAAGACCTTCGTCCAGAGCTGACAGAGAGAGAGAAAGCCTTCCCCTGGAGCTGGTGCCCTGAATTCGGACTTCTAGCCTACTGGACTGTGAGAGAATAAATTTGTCTTTGTTAAAGCCGTCCACTTGTGGTATTTCTGTTATAGCAGCGCTAAATGACTAAGACAGTAGCAGAGCACTTAATGATTGTAGGTACCACCCAGGGACTCTGAGATGCATAAAAATACCAGGAAATAGGTCATAGGACAGTAGACATCAGAGGAGATCAAAGAATAGTTCTAAATGAAAAGAGCTAAGGAGCTTTTGAATAAATGAACTGAGAATACCACACTGCACATCCAGCATTGAGTGCATCTCTTCAGACACTAAAGACTCTGAGGACCTAATCAAGATGTATCCATTGCTTCAGTCAAAAAGATGAAATGGGTACATGGCTTAGAGTTGTCGCTGTTGTTAGGTGCCATCGAGTCAGTTCCAACTCATAGTGACCCTATATACCACAGAACAAAACACTGCTTGGGCCTGTGCCATCCTCACAATTGTTGATATGCTTGAGCCCATTGTGGCAGCCACTGTGCCAATCCATCTCATTGAGGGCCTTTCCCCCTTTTTTTTTTTTTTGGTTACCTTCTACTTTAGCAAGCAACTCAAAGCTGCTGGTGTTTGAATACCAGTGGCGTAGCTTCCAGCATCGCAGCAACACACAAGCCCCCACAGTATGACAAACTGACAGATGTGTAGGGGTGGCATAGAATGGCCCCGTGAAGTCTACTGAATGCAGCATGTCTCACTGTGGTACTCTGGTTTTGTAAGAATGTGGATTAGTAGATTATTCTGAAAGGGACAGCTGGCTTTGGTTTGCATTTTGCTTCTTAGAAATTCTGTTCCCCTTTGCCAGACCTTAATATTACTTAGTGTCACATAACGGGTGATTCTGCATTTAAAGTAAACTAAGCCCCTTCATGGAACCTAAATCAGCCCCAGAGGAAGTACTAGATAGATAGTGAGAATTTAGAAGAGACAACATTAGCATGGTACAGTGCTATAGGCAGTAGACTGGGAGTTGGAGTAATTGAGTTCAAAGACCAAATTTGTAACCAGCTACCTATGTGACTGTGCAGATTACATTATCTTTCTGCGCTTCTGAGTCCTTGTTCATACAAAGTATAGATTGAGTTTAGGACTTTAAATTTTCTTCCATCTCGTATTCTTTAATTTTTGAATATTGTGCTCAACCCTATGAGGAGGCAGGAAAGGAGCTGCAGTCAGATGCTGTGCTTGGAGTATATGCTTTATGATTTACGGTTAGAATCTTGGAGCTTTCTTAAGAAGTTCTATCTTCATGGGATATTACCTTAGTAATTTCTACTGTTGTTGTTGTTGTTAGGTGCCGTCGAGGCGGTTCCAACTCATAGCAACCCTATGCACAACAGAACGAAACACTGCCCAGTCCTGAGCCAACCTTACAATCGTTGTTATGCTTGAACTCATTGTTGCAGCCACTGTGTCAGTCCACCTCGTTGAGGGTCTTCCTCTTTTTCTCTGAACCTGTACTCTGCCAAGCATGATGTCCTTCTCCAGGGACTGATCCCTTCTGACAACATGTCCAAAGTATGTAAGACCCAGTCTTGCCATCCTTGCCTCTAAGGAGCATTCTGGCCACACTTCTTCCAAGACAGATTTGTTTGTTCTTTTGGCAGTCCATAGTATATTCAATATTCTTCGCCAACACCACAATTCAAAGGCATCAATTCTTCTTCTGTCTTCCTTATTCATTGTCCAGCTTTCACATGCATATGATGTGACTGAAAATACCATGGCTTGGGTCAGGCGCACCTTAGTCTTCAGGGTGACATCTTTGTTCTTCAACACTTTAAAGAGGTCTTTTGCAGCAGATTTACACAATGCAATGCGTCTTTTGCTTCCATAGCTGTTGATTGTGGATCCAAGTAAAATGAAATCCTTGACAACTTCAATCTTTTCTCCGTTTATCATGATGTTGCTCATTGGTCCAGTTGTGAGGATTTTTGTTTTATGTTGAGTTGTAATCCGTACCGAAGGCTGTGGTCTTTGATCTTCATTAGTAAGTGCTTCAAGTCCTCTTCACTTTCAGCAAGCAAGGTTGTGTCATCTGCATAACACAGGTTGTTAATGAGTCTTCCTCCAATCCTGATGCCCCGTTCTTCATATAGTCCAGCTTCTCCTATTATTTGTTCAGCATACAGATTAAATTGGTATGGTGAAAGAATACAACCCTGACGCACACCTTTCCTGACTTTAAAACAATCAGTATCCCCTTGTTCTGTCCAAACAACTGCCTCTTGATCTATGTAAAGGTTCCTCATGAGCACAGTTAAGTGTTCTGGAATTCCCATTCTTCGCAGTGTTATCCATAATTTGTTAAATGATCCACACAGTCAAATGCCTTTGCATAGTCAATAAAACACGGGTAAACATCCTTGTGGTATTCTCTGCTTTCAGCCAGGATCCATCTGACATCAGCAATGATATCCCTGGTCCCACGTCCTCTTCTGAATCCAGCCTCAATTTCTGGCAGTTCCCTGTCAATATACAACTGCAGCTGTTTTTGAATGATCTTCAGCAAAATTTTGTTTGCGTGTGATATTAATGATATTGTTCTATAATTTCCACATTCAGTTGGATCACTTTTCTTGGGAATAGGCATAAATATGGATCTCTTCCAGTCAGTTGGCCAGGAAGCTGTCTTCCATATTTCTTGGCATAGACAAGTGAGCACCTCCAGCGCTGCATCTGTTTGTTGAAACATCTCAATTGATATTCCATCAGTTCCTGGAGCCTTGTTTTTCACCAGTGCCTTCAGAGCAGCTTGGACTTCTTCCTTCAGTACCATCAGTTCCTGATCATATGCCACCTCTTGAAATGGTTGAATATCGACTAATTCTTTTTGGTACAATGACTCTGTTTACTCCTTCCATCTTCTTTTGATGCTTCCTGTGTTGTTTAGTATTTTCCCCATGGAATCCTTCACTATTGCAACTCGAGGCTTGAATTTTTTCTTCAGTTCTTTCAGTTTCAGAAATGCCAAACGTGTTCTTCCCTTTTGGTTTTCCATCTCCAGCTCTTTGCACATGTCATTATAATACTTTACTTTGTCTTCTCGAGCTGCCCTTTGAAATTTTCTGTTCAGTTCTTTTCCTTCATCAATTTGCTTTAGCTGCTCGATGCTCAAGATCAAGTTTCAGAGTCTCCTCTGACATCCATCTTAGTCTTTTCTTTCTTTCCTGTCTTTTCAGTGACCTCTTGCTTTCTTCAAGGATGATGTCCTTCATGTCATTCCACAACTCATCTGGTTTTTGGTCACTAGTGTTCAATGCATCAAATCTATTCTTCAGATGGTCTCTAAATTCAGGTGGAATATATTCAAGGTCATATTTTGGCTCTTGTGGATTTGGTCTGATTTTCTTCAGTTTCAGCTTGAACTTGCATATGAGCAATTGATGGTCTGTTCCACAGTTGGCCGCTGGCCTTGTTCTGACTGATGATATTGAGCTTTGCCATTGTCTCTTTCCACAGATGTAGTCAATTTGATTTCTGTGTGTTCCATCTGGCGAGTTCCGTGTGTATAGTCGCCGTTTATGTTGGTAAAAGAAGGTATTTGCAATGAAGAAGTCGTTGGTCTTGCAAAATTCTGTCATTCGATCTCCAACATTGTTCCTATCACCAAGGCCATATTTTCCAACTACTGGTCCTTCTTCTTTGTTTCCAACTTTTGCATTCCAATTACCAGTAATTATCAATGCATCTTGATTGCATGTTCAATCAATTTCAGACTGCAGCAGCTGATAAAAGTCTTCTATTTCTTCATCTTCGGCCCTAGTGTTTGGTGCATAAATTTGAATAATAGTCGTATTAACTGGTCTTCCTTGTAGGCGCATGGATATTATCCTATCACTGACAGCATTGTACTTCAGGATAGATCTTGAAACGCTCTTTTTGACAATGAATGCAACACCATTCCTCTTCGAATTGTCATTCCCAGCATAGTAGACCATATGAATGTCAAATTCAAAATGGCCACTACCAGTCCATTTCGGCTCACTAATGCCTAGGATATCGATGTTTATGCACTCCATTTCATTTTTGATGATTTCCAATTTTCCTAGATTCATTCTTCATACATTCCAGGTTCCGATTATTAATGGATGTTTGCAGCTGTTTCTTCTCACTCTGAGTCATGCCACATCAGCAAATGAAGGTCCCAAAAGCTTTACTCCATCCACATCATTAAGGTCAACTCTACTTTGAGGAGGCAGCTCTTCCCCAGTCATCTTTTGAGTGCCTTCCATCCTGGGGGGCTCATCTTCCAGCACTATATCAGACAATGTTCTGCTGCTGTTCATAAGGTTTTCACTGGCTAATGCTTTTCAGAAGTAGACTGCCGGGTCCTTCTTCCTAGTCTGTCCTAATCTGGAAGCTCAGCTGAAACCTGTCCTCCATGGGTGACCCTGCTGGTATCCGAATACCGGTGGCATAGCTTCCAGCATCACAGCAACACACAAGCCCCCATAGTATGACAAACTGAAAGACACGTGGGGGATTTCTACTGTTTGTGCCTGATAATGATCATGACTATTGTTCAAGAGTCCAGGATGTGCTAGGTGCCTCCATATTTTTTTCTCATTTATTCCTTACAACAACTCTCTTAGCTATGACTTTCACTTAACAGAGGCGGAACAGGAACTCTAAAAGGTTCTGGATAATCATAGTGGTATTTATTTGTGCTTACAGTGTAACTATTACTGTTGTTGTTGTTAACTGCCACTGAGTTGACTCCAACTCAAGGCGACCTTACATACAATAGAACAAAACATCACCTGGCCCTGCACTACCCTCAAGATTGCTGGCATGTTTGAGTCCACCGTTGTAGCTACTGTGCCAATCCATCTTACTGAGGGTCTCCCACTCCCTTGTTGACCTTTTACTTGACCAAACATGATGTCCTCCTCTAGTGATTGATCTCTCCTGATGATGTATCCAAAGCAAGCAAGTTGAATAATGTGTGATCCATGTGTTTTCATTGGCTAATTTTCATACTTTTATCTTAGTCTGGAAGCTGCACTGAAACCTGCCCACCATGGTGATCCTACTGGTATTTGATATACTGGTTACATAAATTCCAGCATCACAGTAACACACAAGCCACCACAGTACGACAAACTGACAGGTGGGTGGTGGGATGATTACTGTACTGAGGGCTTTTCATGTATTAACTCACTCAATTCTCACATCTACTCTATGAGGAAGATTCTGTTATAATTCACAGCCTTACATTTGACTACTCTGTTAGTGATCAGAGTATACCCGTTGCCATTGAATCGATTCGAACTCGCAGCGACCCTAGAGGACAGGGTAGATCTGCCCCACAGGATTTCCAAGGAGTAGCTGGTGGACTTGAGCTGCTGACCTTTTGGTTTGCAACTGAGGTCTTAAACACTGAACCCCAAGGCTTCGATCAGGGTATAAAAAGAAATAATATATATTAATCAGAATAACATTATAGTATCAATGCATCTGTCAGTTTGTTGTACTGTGGTGGCTTGTATGTTGCTGTGATACTGAAAGCTATGCCACTGGTATTTCAAATACCAGCAGGGTCACCCATGGCAGACAGGTTTCAGGGGAGCTTCCAGACTAAGACAGACTAAGCAGGACCTGGCAGTCTGCTTTAGAAAAAGTTAGCCAGCGGAAACCCTATGAACAGCAGCAAAACATTGTCTGATGCAGTGTCAGAAGATGAGCCCCTCAGGTTGGAAGTCACTCAAAATACGACTGGGAAAGAGCTACTTCCTCAAAATTGACATTAATGACGCAGATGGAGTAAAGCTTTTGGGACCTTCATTTGATAATGTGGCACGACTCGCAATGAGAAGAAACAACTGCACACATCCATTAATAATTAAACGTAGAATGTACAAAGCATGAATCTAGGAAAACTGGAAATCTTCAAAGATGAAATGGAACACATAAAGATCGATATCCTAAGCATTCGTGAGCTGAAATGAAGTTTGGGGTCAGGCCAATGTCAGGTGTCAGATTAGAGACCAAAACTGAGTCAAGGCGGGTGGCAGAGCCAGAATTTACTGATAAATCCAGGAGAAGAGGGGATGTGGTCAGGCAAGGAGCTAAGGTAATGTTACTTAAGGGATAAGGCTTTGGATTCCTATTCTACTGTTATTAGTTGTGTGACCTTATGGATATTTTTAACCAGGATGTGCAATGATTAAGTACTAGATTCTATAACCAGATTGCTTAGGTTTGAATCTTGTTTCTCTACTACCAACCTTGTGACATGAGCAGGTTACTTAGTCTTTTGACATCAAATAATATCATTAATATCACATGCAAGTAAAATTCTGCTGAAGATAATTTTAAAAATGGTTGCAGCTGTACATCAGCAGAGAACTGCCAGAAATTCAAGCTGGATTCAGAAGGGGACCTGGAACAGGGGATATCATTGCTGATGTCAGATGAATCTTGGCTGAAAGTAGAGAATACCAGAAAGATGTTTACTTGTGTTTAATCGACCGTGTAAAAGAGCCCTGGTGACATAGTCATTAATAGTTCAGCTGCCAACTAAAAAGGTTGACAGTTCAAATCCACCAGCAGCTCCTTGGAAACCCTACGGGGCAGTTCTACTCTGTCCTATAGGGTCCCTATGAGTCCTAATTGACTCGACAGCAACAGGTTTGGTTTTTTGGTTCATAAAGGTACTTGACTGTGTGAATCATAACAAATTTATGGATAACATTGCGAAGAATGGGAATTCCAGAACACTTCATTGTGCTCATGTGGAATCTGTACATAGACCAAGAGGCAATTGTTCAAACAGAACAAGGGGATACTGCATGGTTTAAAATCAGGAAAGGCATGCATCAGGGTAGTATCCTTTCACCATACTTATTCAATCTGTATGCTGAGCAAATAACCTGAGAAGGTGGACTGTATGAAAAAGAATGCAGTATCAGGCTTGGAGGAAGACTGATTAACAAATCATGATATGCAGATGACAAAAAGCTGCTTGCTGAAAGCGAAGAGAACTTCAAGCACTTACTGATAAAGATCAAAGACCACAGCCTTCAGTATGGTTTATACCTTAACATAAAGAAGACAAAAGCCCTCACATCCAGACCAGTAAGCAACATCATAATAAATGGAGAAAATATTGAAGTTGTCAAGGATTTTATTTTACTTGGACCCACAACTAATGCCCACGGAAGTAGCAGTCAAGAAGTCAAATGATGTATTGCATTGGACAAACCTGCTGCAAAAAAAAACTCTTCAAAGTATTGAAAAGCAAAGATGTCACTTTGTTGACTAAGGCGCACCTAATCCAAGCCATGCTATTTTCAATGGCCTCATATGCATGCAAAATCTGGACAATGAATAAGGAAGACAGAAGAAGAATTGATTCTTTTGAATTATGTTGTTGGCTAAGAATATTGAATATACCATGGACTGCCAGAAGAACGAACAAATCTGTCTTGGAAGAAGTGCAGCCAGAGTGCTTCTTCGAAGTGAATATTGTGAAACTTTGGCCATGTTATTAGTAGGGACCAGTCCCTGAAGAAGGACATCATGCTTGGTAAGGTAGAGGGTCATCGAAAAAGAGGAAGACCCTCATCATTATGGATTGACACAGTGGCTTCAATAGTGGGCTCCAACACAGCAAGCATTCTGAGGATGGTGTAGGACTGGACAGTGTTTTGTTCTTCTGTATGTGGGGTGGCTGAGAATGAGAGTTTGAACAGACTCAATGGCACCTGACGACACCAGCAACAATCACTGAGAAAACTAGGTTATGGTCACAATAACTGTATCTCTTTTAAAAATACTTCTAACTCCAATATTCTCTTATGTGCTTTTTTTCTTTCTATAATTGAGAATGTCTTAATCATTTTTATATCCTTCATATATTATGCATAGCACATTGAGTTCATATTGGTGCTTAATTTAATATTAGTTGAATGAATAATTTGAATAATTGATTTGTCATAAATCTTGCATCTCATTTTTCCAATCCTTGACATTTATCTAATTCTCCTATTTTTCAAGTGGCAGGGGACTTTGACTTGAAATTTTTTTAAAGCATCAAGTTAGGTCAGGTGAATTTAACCTTCCTACACACCACCCTTCAGCTCTCTTCCCCTCACATACCCACACACTCATACATTATCTTCCTTCATTCCAGAGAATTCTGTCTTTCCTCAATTTAGTACCACAATTAACTTCTAAGCCTAAACATGAACACTGTGTACAGAACAATAATACTAAAAGCTAACGATCAGGTTCAAAATATGTGAAAACGTATTGAAGAGAAAGTGAAAAATAGAATTAAAATAAAAATGTTAGTGTACTCACACATTTAGTTTTCCCAACAGGCTTCTATCTTCTCAGTTCTGCAAATAAAAATAAAATGATACTTCATCAATTTCAAGATGTACTTTTATTTATTTAATTAATTATTATTTTTTTTTTTTTGCATTTCAACATCTCTGCCATCGAGATGCATCTCAAAAGTGATGGTATTTTTTTTTTTACCAGAGAAATGTACAAGATAATAGTTTATTTTACAATGGAAGTGTCCTCAATATGATGAAATACAGCAGTAGCAATATTTGTGAGTATCGTGTGACAGTCATTCTTCCATGTAAGTTTATAAATATTAACTTCTTTACTATTCACAATAGACCTATAGGATGAGTATTCTTTTTCCCCTCTTTTTAGACAGGGGGAACAGTGGCAGATTAGTACTTAAGCAGTTGCCTAAGGTCCCACATCTAGTAAGTAAGTGGTGGAGCTGGCATATAAACCCAGACTTCTTCACAAGGCTATGCCCTTATCCTCTACCTGATATACTTTTCTGGTTTTTCAGTGTAGGACATAGTGTCTTTTTTGGTTCATTTCCATCACCTGGTTTGGCTTTTAGAATACTTTCCCATCTTCTACAAAATCTCTGTAATACCCATTTTTATTTTCACTATTATTTGCTTGTGTGTGTGTGTGTGTGTGTGTGTGTGTGTGTAGATTTCACCAGAACATCATCATTAGAGGCAGGATAAATGCAGTAATTAAATGCACCATCTCTCGAACCAGATACTTCCCAGGTTCAAATCCTGGCTTTGCCACTTACTTAGCTCTGTCACCTTGGGTAAATTTTCTCAGTTTCCTCATTTAAAAACTAGTTTTTTTTTTTTTTAATTCTACCTCATAAGGTTACTAACTCATTGCCGTTGGATCGATTCTGACTCATAGCGACCCTATAGGACAGAGTAGAACTGTCCCATAGGGTTTCCAAGAAGTGCCTGGTGGATGTGAACTGCCGACCTTTTGGTTAGCAGCCAAGTTCCTAACCACTGCACTCCCAGGGTTATTAGAAGAATTAAACTAAATGACATGTATGAAATGTTTAGAATAATAACTGAATATAATGAGTGTCCAACAAGTAAATATTGGCTGTTGAAATCCCAATACATGAGACTGAAGTAACAGGGAAGAGAATGAAGTAAAAAATTGTCGGGAGGAAACACTCAGAAAGGTTAGCAATTTATTAATTTTTTCCTGGATTCAGCAAAACATGTTATTGAGGCTGTGTTTTGTTCAAAGTAATGTAAGGGCAGCATGTTCTTTCTTGTGGCTTAAGGTCTAGAGAGGGAAGGCATCTGGCAAAATGCCTTTGTGTTCTACACAGGCCCTGACACTGAATAAATGAGTAGATGAATGAATGAATGGATGAGAGGGATGGGTACATCAAGTCTTCTTCCCCAAAAGGGTAGAGAGGCACAGACAGAGCTCTAGTGCTCAAAGGAGGGCAAAATAACTCCCAGCTGAGATGGATTTGAAGAGATACGTTCACCAAATATTTAAGTTACTACAATAAACTGTATTTCCCACTACCATCAATTTGAGTCAATTCCCACTCAAAGTGACCCTATAGGACAGAGTAGAACTGCCCCATAAATTTCCAAAGCTGTAAATCTTTACAGAAGCATACTGCCACATCTTTCTCCCCTAGAATGGCTGGTGGGTTTGATTGCCAACCTTTTGGTTAGCAGCCAATCACTTTAACCACTGTGCCAACAGGGCTCCTGATATACTATATTTAGAATACAGAAAAAAAAAAAAAAAAATCAGCCCTGCTCTGAAGAATGATGCTTCTTGTACTTATTTGTGATTTAGATATAGATCTTAGTGGGAAAACATCTCTAATGAGTCAAGTAGCTGTTTTAGTCAGTAGCACTGAAGTCAAACCGCGTATTTTCCCAGGCAAGCCAGCCCTGAATTGCTGCTGTAATGCTCTTCCTTGAAAGGGATACAAAATTAAATTTCTCCCAGAGAGAGATTTATTACTACACTTAAGTATTTGAATTAATTTCAAATTTATGAGAACATAAGAATGCTAGTGAAAATTTTGGAAAGGGCTTGAATAAAACAATTGCATTTATAGTTTAGGCAGGTAGGTGTTTTCTGTTTGCTCGTTTGTTTGTTTGCCGTTCCCTCTACTGAATGATTTAGCTAAAAGGAACAGATCTTAATGTGTGAACAAGAAGGTCACATGCTTATGTTTTACAGAGATCATTTAAATTCTCTCTGACAAAGCCTAATTTGAAATTGATTAAAGAAAATAACTAAAATGGCATTCTCCAAATATGTATTAAAGAACAGGATGAAAAAACTATCTTATCAAAATCATGAACAATATTTTCTATTGTCAGCCACACATACACACACACGTACACATACATAAGTTTTTTAATGGAAAAGTCCATGAAAACATCTACAATGCATTTAAAATTAGAACACGTATATAAACCTCTTACTTTTGCTTATTTCATCCACCAGATGTCCCTCTTCTCAAACTTGATATGTCAACACCCAAATGAGTGTCATACTGTGTTAATGAAAGAAATTGGTAATTGAGATGAATAAAATCCACAAATAATCCCAAACTCTAATTTTTGGCAACTGCAAAATGAAACTTCAGGATTAGAGGGACCTTACCAGCTACAAGTCTAACCAGACTCTTTCCAGACTTGGATTCTCTCCAGACCATCCTTGCGGAGGGGTTATTTGACCTGTTCTTAAAAACCTGCCTTAAAACACCAGCCACTCCCACCTGGAGCAACAAATCCATCTCTGTTTCAGCTCTGCCTGTTGGAAAATTCTTTCTTACTTTGATATATCTACCACACACTGTTCAAATTTCTACCCTTGGAAAGTATATAAATCATACCTAATACTCTTGTTCGAAATAATAGTTGTTGAAAATAGACATACCTTGTTTTATTGCACTTCGCTTTATTGCGCTTTGCAGATATTGTGTTTTTTAACAAACTGAAGGTTTGTGGCAACCCTGCGTCCAGCAAGCCTATCAGCGCCATTTTTCCAACAGTATGTGCCCACTTCATGTCTCTGTCACATTTTGGTAATTCTAGCAACATTTCAAACTTTTTCATTGTTACTGTATCTGTTATGGTGATCTATGAGCAGTGATCTTTGATGTTACTATTGTAATTGTCTTGGGGCACCGTGAACCATGCCCATATACGACAGTGGACTTGATCGATAAATGTTGTGTGTGTTCTGACTGCTCCACTGAGTAGCCATTCTTCCGTCTTACTCCCTCTCCTCAGGCTTCCCTGTTCCCTGAGACACAACAATAGTGAAATTAGGCCAATTAATATCCTTACAATGCCTCAAAGGTTCAAGTGAAAGGAAGAGCTGCACAGCTCTCACTTTAAATCAAGAGTAGAGATGATTAATCTTAGTGAGGAAGACACGCCAAAAGCTGAGATAGGCTGAAAGCTAGGCCTCTTGTGCCAAACAGCTAGCCAGGTTGTGAATGCAAAGGAAGGGTTCTTGAAGGAAATTAAAAGTGCTACTCCAGTGAACACATAAATGATAAGAAAGCAAGAAGCCTTATTGCTGATATGGGGAAAGTTTTACTGATCTGAATAGAAGATCAAACCAGCCACAATATTCTCTTAAGCCAGAGCCGAATTCAGAGCAAGGCCCTAACTCTCTTCAATTCTGTGAAGACTGAGAGAGGTGAGGAAGCTGCAGAAGAGACATTTGAAGCTAGCAGAGGTTGGTTCATTAGGTTTTAGGAAAGAAGCTGTCTCCATAACATGAAAGTGGAAGGTGAAGCAACAAGTGCAGATGTCGAAGCTGCAGCAAGTTATACAGAGGATTTAACTAAGATAATTGTCTCAGTTATCTAGTGCTGCTGTAACAGAAATACCACAAGTAGATGGCTTTAACAAAGAGAAATTTTATCCGCTTACAGACTAGTAGGCTACAAGTCCAAATTCAGGGCATCAGCTCCAGGGGAAGACTTTCTCCCTCTGTTGGCTCTGGAGGAAGGTCCTTGTCCTTAATCGTCCCTTGTTCAAGGAGCTTCTCAGGTGCAGAGACCCTGGATCCTAAGGACTCGCTCTGTTTCCAGTGCTGCCTTCTTGGTGATATGAGGTCCCCCTGTCTGTCTGCTCACTTCTCTCTTTTATCTCTAGAGAGATTGGCTTAAGACACAATCCAGTCTTGTAGATTGAGTTTACATAAGTGCTGCCTCTCCCACCTCATTAACATCATACAGATAGGATTTACAACACATAGGAAAATCATATCAGATGACAAAATGGTGGACAATCACACGATACTGGGAATCATGGCCTAGCCAAATTGATATACATATTTTTGGGGGATGCAATTCAATCCATGACAATAATTGATGAAGGTGGCTACATTAAAAAACAGATTTTCAATGTAGCCACCTTCATTAATTATTGTCATGGATTGAATTGTGCCTTACATCGGAAGAAAATACCATCTAAGACTTCCATAGCTAGAGAAGAGAAGTCAATGCCTGACTTCAAAGCACAGGCTGACTCTCTTGTTAGGGACTAATACAGCTAGTGACTTTCAGTTGAAACCAGTGCTTATTTACCAATCCAAAAATCCTGGGCCCCTTAAGAATTTGTTTACTCTGCCTGTGCTCTATAAATTGAACAACAAAGCCTGGATGACAGCACATCTGTTTATAACATGGTTTACTGAATATTTCAAGCCTTCTGTTGAGACCTACTGCTCAGAAAAAAAGACACCTTTCAAAATATTACTGCTCGTTGACAACTCACCTGATCACCCAAGATGTCTGATGGAGATTTACAAGATTAATGTTGTTTTCATGTCTACTAACACACCATCTCAGAATTGACTCGATGGCAATGGGTTTTTAACACACCATCCATTCTGCAGCCCATGGATCAAGGAGTTATTTCAACTTCCAAGTCTTATTATTTAAGAAATATATTTCATAAGGCTATAGCTGCCATAGATAGTGATTCCTCTGATGGATCTGAGCGAAGTAAATTGAAAACCTTCCAGAAAGGATTCACCATTCTAGGTGCCAAAAGGAACATTTGTGATTCATGGGAGGAGAGCAAAATATCAACATTAACAGGAGTTTGGGAGAAGTTGATACCAACCCTCATGGATGACTTTGAGGGGTTCAAGACTTCAGTGGTGGAAGTAACTGCAGATGCGGTAGAAATAGCAAGAGAACTAGAATTAGAAGTAAAGCCTGAAGACGTGACTGAATTGCTGCAATCTCATGATAAAACTTTAATGGATGAGCAAAGAAAGTGCTTCCTTGAGATAGAATCTACTCCTAGCAAAGATGCTGTGAACATTTTGAAATGACAACAAAGGATTTAGAATATTACATATGCTTAGCTGATAAAAGCAGCAGCAGGATTTGAGAGAACTGACTTCAATTTTGAAAGAAGTTCTACCGTGGGTAAAATGCTATCAAACAGCATCACATGCTACAGAGAAATCTTCTGTAAAAGGAAGAGGCAAACATTATTGTTGTCTTATACTAAGGAATTGCCACAGCTACCCCAACCTTCAGCAACCACCACCCTGATCAGTCAGCAGCCATCAACGGAAGCAAGACCCTCCACCAGCAAAAAGGTTAATACTCCCTGAAGCCTCAGATGGCGGTTAGCATTTTTTAGTAATGAAGTATTTTTAATTAAGATATGTACATTTTTAGACATAATGTGTCGTAGATATCCAGTGCTACTATAACAGAAATACTACATGTGGATGGCTTTAACAAAGAGAAAGTTATTCTCTCACAGTCTAGCAGGCTGCATCCAAATTCAGGGCATCAGCTCCAGGGGAAGCCTTTCTCTGTCAACTCTAGAAGAAGGTCCTTGTCATCAGTCTTCCCCTAGACCTCAGGTCCAAAGGATGTGCTCTGCTCCTGGCATTGTGTTCTTGGTGGTATGAAGTTCCCATGTCTCTCCGCTCACTTCTCTCTTTTATATCTCAAAAGACATTGGCTTAAGACACTACCTAATCTTGTAGATTTCCTCAATGTAACAGCTGCTAATCCATCTCATTAACATCATAGTGATAGGATTTATAACACATAGGGAAATCACATCAGATGACAAGATGGTATACAATCATACAATACCGGTAATCATGACCTAACCAAGTTGACACATATTTTGGGGGGAAACAATTCAGTCCATGACATAATGCTGTTGCCCACTTAATAAAAAAAGAAAAAAACATTGCCGTTGACTCATAGTGACCCTATAAGACAGAGTAGAACTACCTCATCGGGTTTCCAAGGAGCAGCTGGTGGATTCGAACTACCAACCTTTTGGTCAGCAGCCAAGCTCTTAACCACTGTGCCACCAGGGCTCCTGCACACTTAATAGACTGCAGTATAGTATAAACATAACTTTTATATGCACTGGGAAACCAAAAAATTCATGTGACTTGCTTTATTTTGATATTGGATTTATTGGGGTGGTCTGGAACTGAACCTGCAATATCTCCAAGGTATCCCTGTCATTCGACATCTCTTAAGTTCCACCTGAATATTCTATTCTTCAGGGGTAAATATGCTCTGTCCCCAGAGTTCACTGATGAGTCAACTGTTTGGGATAAGGGGCATATTTTCATATAAAAACAAGATTATAAGTAGTAATTAGGGTTGTTGGTTAGATCACAAAATTTCCCTTTAACTTATATAAAGATGGAGTCAGAAATTTTCTATATTAAATAAGTACTTATGAAATACCTAATTAATAATCTCAGTAGAGATTATTTACTGTATTAATTGTGTTTGGTTAGGCAGTATACAGAAATTCATTAGAAAGTTATTTACTAAATTCAAATCATAATTCTAAATGTCTATCACATATTCTGCCGTATTTTGGTGTATCTGTGAGTTATCTGAACTATAAATGATTATTTTACATTATTTAAAATCTTTTAAGTGTAACCAATTAGCATTCAAAACACATTTCCATTCTTGAAATCTTTAATCTAATCATTACAATTTAATATCCATTAATCTGCATGAACACAGCTGAGCAAAAAAATATCCAGAGAGAATAGTATTGAGAGGATGAAATTTAGTCACAGAACCTGGTAATTATTGCAAATGGAGATTACTCAGTGCCAGTACAGCTGTCTACACACCAAGTCATTATATTTTATTTTTAGAGTTGTTTGATGGTTAGGCCTTTACTGAGTCAACATCTGAATTGTATGTTGATTTTAAAAGCATTTCTCATCATTATATGTGTTATGAGTACAGTGGCATTTCTTATAACTCATGGTGATGACCCTATGACACATTTAGTTCTAGATAATAGATTATGATCACACCAGTGTGAAGTAGTTTTCTTTTAAAAATCTTAGAAAAAAGATGAAGATACTCAAAATCAACTGAGTGTAAATTATTTTCACTGAAAATAATTGTTTGTGCAAATCAAATAATATAAATTACATGGTACAACTACTGCTATTCTTTACCAAAAAAAATAAAATAATAGAACAAATACTTTTAAAGATGATAAACCAACCAAGTTTCCCAGTTCTTCTGAGTCTTTCTCGAACCTCTAGATGTCCATCTGGCACTTAAAGCCATACGCATTTACAACTAAAAAATTTTCTGTCAATAAGATTTAGGGTTGTGGGAGGATTAAAACCCAAAGTCTCATTATTGACCAAAACCAAACCAAACCCATTGCCATCAAGTTGATTCCAACTCATACCAACCCTGCAGGACAGGGTAGAAGTGCCCCATAGTTTCCAAGGAGCACCTGGTAGATTCGAACTGCCTATCTTTTGGTTAGCAGCTGTAGCACTTAACCACTATGCCACCAGGGTTTCCTCATTATTGACATATCCCATTAATTGACATTCCAATCTTTCGGTGAGGCAAAAACAAGGAAGAATTTTTCAACTTGGTTTAAATGAAGAATGGAAGGGAAGCTATGATTCTCCAGTTATCCCAGAAGCTAACCTCACCAAGCAAGTTAAAGGAGATGGAGATTACAGAGCCACTGCCCCCAGATTCCATATTTTAAGAGGTAAACTTAACAGTATTGCCTACAACAATACTGTCTGTGGATATATCCCAGATCTTGTTTGTATATTAATTATTATTCTTTTTGATGTTATTATTGAGGTCTTCTTACCCTCAACCAAATTCTGATTCCTTAAGACAAAAAACATGATTTATTCTCTCTGGTATCTCCCCACCATATCTAAAGTAATCACCTCATATGCATGCAAAAACTGGACAATAAATAAAGAAGACCAAGGACAAATTGATGCCTTTGAATTATGGTATTGGCAAAGAATAGCGAATATACCATGGACTGCAAAAAGAACCACCAAATCTGTCTTGGAAGAAGTACAACCAGAATGCTTCTTAGAAGCAAGGATGGCAAGACTACATCTCACATACTTTGGACATGTTATCAGAAGGGATCAGTCCCTGGAGAAGGACTTCATGCTTGATAAAGTAAAGGGTTAGCGAAAAAGAGGAAGACCCTCAACATGATGGATTGACACAGTGGCTGCAACAATTGGCTGAAGCATAACAATAATTGTGAGGATGACAGAGGACCGGGCACTGTTTTGTTCTGTTGTACATAGGGTTGCTATAAGTCAGAATTGACTCGATGGCACCTAACAACATCTACTGTAATGCTAAGCATGCATTGTATATACATTGTATTATAGTTTGTTTGTTTTTTACCTTTTATGGATTTTTGTCTTTTAGTTACTACTTCCTTAGTCCCGTTAAAATCTATTGGAATTTTTTAAATGATGAACCTTGAGATCAAATTAATACGACTATATAAATCAAGTCAAAACTCATGTAAAGTGTGATGTAATTGAAACTGATCATTGGTTGACTAACTGAAAAAAAATCTGAGGTAGAGAATAAAAATGATACACATTTTAATCTTATTTTATTTAACTTGGACTTAAAACTTTGAACCATCTTTCGTTTGTGGTTGCACTGATTACAGTGCCAGGTTATCTTTTTTGTACAAACCACGCTTAAAATCATCTTCGATTTCCACATTTGGTTTCTTTAAAGTGGAATGAGAACACAGGCAAGCAGTATGAGTTCAAAATCCTTCTAGGCTTTTATAATTTTTATAGTCTATTATAATTTTCTCACCTAAACATAATTCAACAGAAATTCTTTTTAGCAACATATTTATGTTGAATCTTTCAAAGCTTTCAACTTAGTTTTCATAAAAATAACAATAATCTGGTTTTTGGTACTCACATCATTTTACCGAGTTCAGTAAATTACATCAATTACAATAACAAAACATAAAAAGGTTTGGAAACATACTCAACTGACTTTCAGTAAGCATACAATTAAACGGTTGGTGCAGAATCACACAGACCTTTTGGAAGTTAACCCACTGGTCACCAGGATATTTAAGCAGGCCATGGGCTCCACTCTACATATTTTGCAGAACAACTGAGAAGTTTATTGAAGAGCATTTAACTCTGGAGATAGATTAAGAGAGCTTCTTTGGGGTCTTAAAATCTTGCGAGCAGCTATCCAAGATAAAACAATTGGTCTCCATTCACCTGGAACAACAGAGGAAGAAGCAGACCCACGAATCAGAGAATGAAACGGACTGCAGTCTAATTGCCTCCATGAACTACTACCTCCTTTGCCATGAGACCAGAAGAAATGAATGGTGCCTGGTTATCATCAATGAATGTTTTGATCAAGGGCCCAATAGTTGGATCTTGATCAAAAGGAAAAAAAAATGTGCAAGAGAACTTCAAATTCTTATTGGAAACCAGACTTACTGACTACATTGAGACTAGAGGAACTCCTGAATTTATTGCCTGAAAACAGCTTTTATGTCTTGAACCAAAACTATCCATGAAGTCATCTTTAAATTAAACAACAATTTAGCTCATTTAATAAAGAACCTTCTCCTTGAATAATGCGTGCTATTAAAGAGCTATCTATATGAGATTAAGTGGACAACAGTAACTATAAAACACAAATGAGAACTTTAAGGAGAAGAGAGTCTAAGTTAATGGTGGTGAAACAATATGGTCATAGATAGAAAGAAAGATGACGTGATGTGAAATCCACTAAAAAAAAATAACCATTATCAATGAACTGTGTTGTTATTAGGTGCCTTCGAGTTGGTTCTGACTCATCACCTCCCTATGCACAAAAGAAGGAAACAACTGCCTGGTCCTGCCACATCTTCACAATTGTTGCCATGCTTGAGCCCATTGTTGCAGCCACTGTGTCAACCCATCTCATTGAGGGTCTTCCTCTTTTTCACTGACCCTCTACTTTACCAAGGATGATGTCCTTCTCCAGGGACTGCTCCCTCCTGACGTGTCCAGAGTATGTGAGACACAGTCTTGCCATCCTTGCTTCTAAGGAGCATTCTGGTGGTACTTCTTCCAAGACAGATTTGTTGGTTCTTTTGGCAGCCCATGGTATGTTCAGTATTCTTCACCAACACCACAATTCAAAGGCATCTGTTCTCCTTCAGTCTTCCTTATTCATTGTCCAGCTTTCACATGCATATGAGGTGACTGAAAATACCATGGCTTGGGTCAGGCACACCTTAGTCTTCAAGGTGACATCTTTACTTTTCAACATGTTAAAGAGGTCTTTTGCAGCCAATTTGCCCAATGCAATGCCTTTTTTGATTTCTTGACTGCTGCTTCCGTGGGTGTTCATTGTGAATCCAAGTAAAATGAAATCCTTGACAACCTCAATCTTTTCTCCCTTTATCGTGATGTTGCTTATTGGTCCAGTTGTGAGGATTTTTTTTTTAAATAATTGTTGAATGGGTGTATGTTTCGTTGTATATATTTTCACCAAAAATGAAAAACATATATGTATTTCAATAGATAGAAAGCAGGAGCAGATATGAGAATTCAGCTGTCTTCTATGTCTATTAAGCCATACATTAAAGAGATTTATAAAAAATACTTTAAAAAAATAAAAAGAGAGAGCTTCTATGGTCATATAGTATTCATATTGCCATTTTATATGTTCATGTTCAGCTCCAGTGAGTCCTAGCATAAAATAAATGCTCAATAAATATTTGTTATTCACACCTTTCATGAGAAATTTAAATATTTTAAATCCCTGAGGGCTTTTATAACTTGTTTATCTTGCAATCTACATTTCTGAGGTAGGAAGAACCAAAATGCGTAAAGACTAACAGTGGTGAGACTGCAGAAAAACTAAAGGCCTAGTTCTTTTCCTCGCATCCATTCAACCAACCAACACACATTAGCTGAGTGACTACTCTTTGCCAGCCTCTGTTCTCAGTGCAACAAAGACAATCATGCAAAGGGAGACAATTGTCAGTTGTTAGTATAAGGATTACATTTTTATTATTTTAGGGGTAATTTTTCAACTTCTGGGGTAAAATACTTCTCTAAACTTGATGAGAACAAGTTTTTGAGGGTATTTAAGTAGAGTACATCTGAAAAAAAAAAAGTTGTAGAATTATATCTAGCTCTGCAAATTGAATATGGAATTATAAGGCAGAAGTGCTCGAAGATTTCAAGCAGAAGTTTTAAATGTTATGATGTGGTAGGCTGAAAAAAAATTTATCCAGGTCAAATCCCTGGAAACTGAATGTGATCTTATTTAGAAAAAGGGTCTTTGCAAATTAGAGTAAATTAAGGATATTGAAATGAGGAGATAATACTGGATTATCTGGTGGGCCCTCAATCCAATAACAAGTATATTTATACGATAAAGGCAGAAAGATATTTGCAACAGACAGAAGAGATAACACAGAGAAGAGAAGGAGGCAATGTTACCATAGAGGCAGGATTTGGAGTAATGCAGCCACAAATCAAGGAATATTGACAGCCACCAGAAACTGGAAGAGACAAAGAACGGATTCTCTTCCAGAGCCTTTGAATGTAGTTCAGCACAGCCAACACTTTGATTTCAAACATTTGGCCTCCAGATAATAAATTTCTGTAGTTTTAAGCCGTCAAACTTGTGGGTTATTTGTTATGGTAGCCGCAGGAAACTAGTACACATACCATAGAGGCAATTTAGTAAGCATCTTCCAGCTAATCCATATATTGGAAACAAGCCAAGATTAGGTGTAGAACAGGTAGATTTACGTTTTCATTAGGCAAGGATTTCTAAAAGAATGATATTTGAGCATTTCGATAATTTCATGGATCTGGATTTACTCAGTTTATTCCATTGTGTTGCTTCTACAGAGAGTTGTTACTTTTAGAGAACTATGGGGGAAAAAGTTTAAAATATATTCATATAAAAAGCAAAATTCACAAGTCATATATAAAAAGTGATAGCAGTTGGCTACAAAATGTAATATATTTTCATTCCTATAGGAATTGCTTTATTGGGCTTCTTAAAAGGACATATGGCTCTAAATTTCTTCAAGGGATATGTTAACATTGCTATTGCATTAAAAAAAACTCAAATTTGAAAATGTGGGACTTCAGTGCTGATATTATCTAAAGGAAGTTGGTAATGCTAATAGAGCACCATGGGGATGCTAACAGGAAGGCTTATCCAAAAAGTATTAGCAAATTGTTTTATAAATTCCATGTGCCCGTACCTGTACACTCATTAATAAAATATTAATTGATTTTTAATTTACAGTGAAAACTAATGCCATGAGCAATAAAGTAAACAAAGAAATTCTATTATAACCTGTATCAGAAATCTCTATTAAATTTGGAGAAAAGTTATCTTTCCTTTTTTTCAGCTTAAGTAAAATGTTTGGAACATGTTGAAAATTTTGAAGTATTGTTCTATTTTGTAAAATCTAATTTAGTATATACTTTCACTCTCATATTATCTTCAATAAATATTCAATTCCTAGGAAACCCTGGTGGTGTAGTGGTTAAGTGCTGCGGCTACTAACCAAAAGGTCAGCAGTTGGAATCCACCAGGCACTCCTTGGAAACTATGGGGCAGTTCTACCTTGTCCTATAGGTTCCCTATGAGTCAGAATCAACTCGACAACAACGAGTTTTGGTTTTGGTTATTCAATTCCCAAGACAAAAGTATTCTTACTTTATTCAACATTAAGCATTATATTGTGCAATTGTGTCATAGTTTTCAGCTACTGAAATTTAGCCGTATACCTTTAGAGTGGTACTCAGAGTCAGGGAATCAAGTTGTGAGGCTTTAAATTCCAGAGATAATCATTTTGGGAAGATCACCCAATCAGAGTGGAGAGAAACAACCAAGAAGTGGATGACAGCCAGTTTGTTATGCAAATAAAGACAAGAAATGTGGAAACTATGCAGTATCTGTACAGGAAATTGAATTACCCCCATCATATTAATAAATTTCGAGAAAAGATCTTCTCATTGAGCATACTGATGAGCTGTATCTTATTCTTCTGCTGATTCACAGGTGGTGGTTCAGGATAAGGCTATCTGCAGTTATTTATGCATTTTGGTATTCTTCTGGTACAGAGGAGTCTGAACCCAATGATATTATTAGCTGGAATGAAATTTCCTCTGAATAGCTCGAGTCCGTGGGGCTTGATGGCCAGGCCTGCTTTGCCTCCACCCCAACCCAGGCCTGCCCAAGTTTGGCTCTGTCCAGCCCACAGCACGGAGCTCAACAGACCAAGATGGGAGCCGCCAAGATAAACAGAGAGGTCTCCTCACCTCACAGTGCTGCTTGCTCGGGAGGGAATTCCGGGGCAAGCCCAAGCACACTTCAGACTGGCCCAGTGATGTGGCTGCCAAATGGCCATGGCCTCACCTCTCCCCCTCCAGACTAAATGCAGGAATTTCTCGAGGACCAGTCAAGAAAAACTTAGTTACTGACAGAACAAATGACCATAGTTTCAAGGTTGTCTTACCTCTGTGGTAAGCCCCGTTTAAGAAAATAAAGATTTAAAAACTCAACACAGAAACGAAGATAGTCTGACCACATAGATCGTGGGATACTAGAAAGACATAGTGACTTTATATTCTCTCTGGTGAAACTGACTCCTGTTCCGATAATTTTCAGAGGGAAGATTATTCTGAAGTTCGTTAATCCAAACCTCCTGCTATAAAGTGAAAGGTCTTGCTGTGGAAGGAACATTTGAATTGGGCACTCGAAGGCCAGAGTCACCAAATGGAGACGATAGATAAACAAGCAAATGAGCAAAGGCACGCAAGAACACGTGCTGAGGGCTCAGGAAATCTGGTGCTTGGTCAGGCAAATAATGGAGAATCTTTGGCTTTTCATGCACATAAACATTAATCTCATTAGCACATCATACTCCTGCTGTCGTTGTTGTTAGATGCTCTTGTGTTAGTTCTGACTCATAGCGACACTGTGTACGACAGAATGAAAACATACCCGGTGCTGTGTCATCCTCACCATTGTTGCTATATTTGAGCCCATTGTTGTAGCCACTGTGTCCATCTAACTCATTGAGGGTCTTCCTCTTTTTTGCTGACCCTCTACCTTACCAAACGTGATGTCCTTCTCCAGGTACTGCTCCCTCTTGATAACATGTCCACCCCTGATAGTGCTAATGCTCTGCTAAACTGGAAATGTGCTCTATAAAGGACTCTTCACTGTCAATCTTCAACTAAAAAAAAAAAACAAAACTGAGATGCAATGGCACAGAATACGGACCATTATCATTTCTTCATCACCAATTTTGGAAGATCATTTTTTTCAAGTCAGAATTTTTATTGTTTAGCTTAGCAGTGTGTATAACCTTCCAAGACTACATGGGGTCGACAGCATCTAACAGTGACTTATTTCCAGCAACTATTAGCTATATCAGGAAAATCTGGATAATGATTTACACACAATATAGCAGTCATTTCTCTTTCTCAAGGTCTGATGTTATCCCATTAATTTGTACTATCCATTGTGGAACTAGTTTTTTTCTGGATTTCCATCACCATTTTGGTAATGTTGGAGGATGTAACTTCTCTCTAACCTCAATGTAATAACAGTTACGTGATGTCATCTGCTCAGTATATAAATTCAGCATATCCCTCTTTCAATTTTGTAGCCTAGACAGGCTATAAAAGGTAATATTCTTTTTCTAGCTGTTCTTTAATTCCTTTAGAAGCTAAAGGTCTCATATGCTCTTATAATATGTCAGCCTGAAAGAACATAATAGCACCTACAGTACTTGCTAATTTGATGTTTAGGCAAAGCTTTCCAGCTTTTATTCTCAGATAAATAAAATAAAATTTTAAAACCAATAAAAAGAAGAGGTTGTCCTCGATTTCTGAGCTCAGTGTAATCACAAGGGTCCTTAAAAATGGAAGAAAGAGAAAGGAGAGAAGATCAGTGTGATGTTATTTGAGAAGGATTTGACCCTTTGTTAACCCAATTATTTTCTCCTTTGAATTTTTTGTTGATACCATGTGTTTTCACTAATGGAAGGCATGCTGTTTAAAAGACCAATTCGGAATTTTTGTTATGAGTTATGAATTTGATGCCCATTATCTGGGATCACATATGTCCCAAAGGATGCCAAGACGTAGTAAATCCCACCAATATAAGGCCATGAATGTGTGGTAAGAATAACTTACAAGACCGTGAGTCTCTTGGAAAGTACCACTGCAATGTCTTATGCCTTATTGGAAAGGCATTTCTTACGGTAAGGAAGCTAGAAAAGAAGGGAGCCAGTAACACCTGGAAACAATCAGTGGTATAAAGGAGAAAATGGCCACTGTGATTGACTGAAGACTGGCACTAGCTTATTCTCAGGATAAGCACATACTCACAAGACCATAGTAACTAGGAAACATGATGAGGAGGCTTATCTCACAGAGATAAAGGCAAGCCTGTCAAAAGTTTAGAAAATTCACACATCTGAGAGGCATCACCTAAGACAATGCTCAATCTACTCAAAAATGGGGCTCCCACTCAGAATTTTTTGGTTTCACTTATTTAAAAAGGCTACCACTTTGAGGCTTAACACGTTAAAATCAGGTTACCTCCTTCCCAGAGAACTCCAGAGGCATAAAAAGTGGTTCAGATACCATATGTCCATGAGTCACTTAACCTGCCGTTGCTGACTTTGAAGATGGAAGGAGGCCATAAGATAAGGAATGCAAACAGCCTCCAGAATCTGGAAAAGGCAAGGAAACAGATTCTCTCTTAAAACCTCCAGAAAAGAATACAGGCCTTACAGATACCTTGATTTTAGCCCAATGAGACTCTGAGAGCCTTCTGACCTACAGAAATGTAAGATAGTCAACTTGCATTATTTAAGAAGCTATGTTTGAGGAAAAATTTTTACAACAGCAATAAGAATATAATACAGTAACATTCAAGAACAAACCCAGAATCAAAATCCAGTGACCCCCATAGTTACTTAATTTATATTTCAAAATTCAAAGACATGGTCACATTTGTGGGCTAGCAGTCAAGCTAAGAAGAGGACACCAATATTGTAGCACAGCATAGACACTTTGGTTCAACCAGCAGTGGTTTAAACCTGCTTCTAAGAAGGGAATTTTAAACACAAGTGAGAGTACCGATCAGTGTCCCAGCTCCCCAGATGAAGAGAAGCCAAGATCTATATGTGAGACCATACCTGGCTCATATGTGAGTACAGTCAGACAGTTACCAAGAGGGTGACCCCTGAACCATATCATGGTCAGGTTTTGTTATAAAAGTCAGGCCAGGCAGATGATGCCTGATGGATTGTTTTATCTTTCTAACTCAGATTCACCAAACCAGGACTGATACAATTACACTGGATTATAACAATAGTTTTAAAATCACTTATATAACTTCACAAATGAAATTGCATATTGCAGTTGCATATTTTTTAGATTTTTTCCTTAATCGTAAGGGCTTTAAGCCAACCAATTTGTGGTTTTGCTGCTAAAATTATCAATTAGGTACTGGAAACTTTTAAGACATACATACACACACATACCAAGAATAAAGAGGAACAAGAAAGATGGATTGAGCTAAGGTACTAGTTCAGTGGCTTTACTTCCCTTTCGTGTAAAAATATGACCTGATAGGCAAACCAGAGGGCAGGACAGCTCTAACTGATGGGTTTATCCAGAGACCCGAGTTATGTATTTCTTGTTGCTCCTCATACTTTAGGGGTTACCTTCATCCACATAGTTCAGCACCATGACATCCACATTCTAAGAGAAAGTGGAGGGAGAAGCTCCTGTTGGAGGACATGTAGGAAGTACAGACATTACCTCTACTAACATCCCATTAGCCAGAATTTAATTGCATAGTCATAGCAACCTGCAAGGTAGACTGAGAAATGTAATCTGTAGGTAGATGGCCATATGTCCAGCTATAACTTGAAGGATTTTATTAGTAAAGGGAAAATGGAAACATTGAATATTGGGGAATGGTTAGCAAACTATCCAGAGAACTAGAAAAAGTCCTACCAGTCAGGCCAGATTTGTTCCAGGGCTTTGTATGTGTGTCCTCCCCTAGCTCCTGCTATAATTCGCCAGACTTTGACCCATCTCTGACTGCTAATTTGTTGTCCTCATAGCCCCTTCTGCACTTTCAGTTGTCTTTGCTACCAGTTTAAAAGAATAAAATAAAACTCCGATTGCTGTCGAGTCGCTTTCGACTTCTAGTGACCCTATAGGACAGAGTAGAACTGCCCCATAGGATTTCCAAGGAGCAGCTGATGGATTCCAACTGCTGACCTTTTGGTTAGCAGCCGAGCTCTTAACCACTGTGCCACTATTCAGTGTGTTCTTTTGATACCATTTTTACCCATTTTTGTTTTTAGTTGTCTGCCCCTGCCATATTCTTCTTTCCAATCAACCAAAAAAAAAAAAAAAAGGAATCTCAAATAACCCAGGTTCTTCTCTTCCATTCCCAACTATTCTCAACCAGTGACTCATGCCACAAATCATCTTTATGCTGACAGCATCCAAGAGTTTTATTCTTTGCCAAAATGCATTAGGAAAGAATGACATCAGCAGATGTTTATTGACCATTAGAGTGGATAAAGCTTGTGCTAAATAGTTAGGAGCTATTATTATTGATCATTAGAATGGATAAAAAAAAAAGATAAAGCTTGTGATAAATAGTTAGTGGCCCACCTTAAACCAACTGAATTTCTTTGAAAACAAATGCATGTTAAGCCGTCAATATGCCACCTCATTTGTAGAAACACATCAATCCTAATGTAGAATTAACAGTAATGTAGATGAACCCCTGAGGATTCCAACTTCAATGGATTACTTATTCTTGAGGCCTTTAAGGTGCTTTGGTGGCATTTTTAAACTTTGTTACTTTGTTTTGTAAAAGAACCCTGAAAAAATGAGGTCCAGTCTCCACAATCTAAGTACAGAAGAGACGTGTCCAGGTCAATAGCTTTCTCTGTAATGATCAGCAAAACAAATGTATAAATTACACTTGTGGAGGGGAAATTATAGTATTCCACCAAACCAAGGGATATTCATTTTCAGTCAAATTGGCTGATTAGCGCTTATGAAGGCAGCCAAAATGACCTCAGCAGCATAAAATGTAAGAAATAGAAGGACATTTAAAGATTATATAGCCCTCATTTTCTAACTGAAAGCCACTTTCAGGAAATGAGGAAATTTGAGGGTGGGAGAACGAGAACCAGTGTGGATGCTCAACACACTCTACTTGCACAGTATCTTGGATTCCTGCTGGACCTATGTTTATAGCTACATCTCCCTTTATCTCTTCTTGCTTTATTTTCGCTAAGTCTCTTGCTGGCTCCCTTGTCGGTATCACACTTGATATTCAAAAGATCGTTTTATACCTTTATATATCTTAAATATTTCAAAATAAAATATTTTAAATAAGATTTTTTTCTTTTGCAGAACATACAGTTTAATTTCTTTTATGTCCGTATATCTGTATATAATCAGAAAGAGAAAGGTTTTGTAAGGAAAGCTCATTTATTCAATTAAATATTTGTTGAGCATTTATTATGGTAATAATATCTAGGGGTTGGGATCAGAATGGTGATTAAGATAGACATATTCACTAACAGTATGTGCATTGTGAGCATATAACCAGGGAATGAGAACTAGTCTGAGAGGTTGAGAAAAGCTTCTCTGATGAAGAAATGGTTAATCTGAAACCTGAGAGTGAATGAAGGTTAGCCAGGCAAAAGTGTGAATGAGAATGTAGGTGCAGGGAGATTTCAGATGGAATGAACAGCATGTACCAAGGTCCTGAGGCAGCTAGGAGCATGCACTTTCAAGGTCATTGTGGGATTAACCTGTTGGGAGAGAGTCAGGAGAGGAGAGTGGAGTAATAGGGAAGGACTGGATTCCGTGGGGTATCATTTATCATGTTAAAATTTTGAACTTTCTTTCAAGAGTAATTTTATGGTGACTTATGGTGTTATATCTTATTTCTACAAAAGTACAGCAAAATTGTCTAAGCCTCCAGAGAGCGTCAGGAATATCTTCATAGAAGATACAGCATTTGAGTTAAGATTTGAAGGATAATCAGTGCAAACAAAGCAAGGATATTCCAGTTAGAGGAGAAACATGCATCCTGAGATATTATAATTATACTACTACTGAGAATTGTCCCCAATTTATGAGAATAGAGGGGAATAAGAGATGAGATAGTCATATAAGCCATTCAAGGGATCTGGACTGTATCTGGTAGATTATGGGAAACCTCTGAGATCTTCTGAGCAAGTGAGTAACACATTCATGTTTAAGTATTAGCAGAGTTGTTCTGCAGCAATGTGTGAGATGGGCTGGAGACAGGGGCCAGTACAGAGGGAAGAGGGAAAAAAAGGTGGGCAAGTATAAAAGAAAGCTTTGTAAATAAAATAACTGATGTTATTAATTAGACAGTTTCCTCTGCAAAAATGGTGGCTAAGTGGGAGTTTACTGGGTTGCTGTTTTAGTTAAATAAATGAACTAGAGAGAATAAAATAAAAATTAAAATATTTGTGCCCATTTTATCAATTGATTCACTTATATTTGTGATGCATTTTATTAAAGTAAACATTAGCAATGACACTTTTGAAAGAAAATTTAAAGAAAAAGAAGTAGAAATTAAGGCCTCACCTCTCTAACATGAAAGCTAGGAGCTGGAAGGTGATCTTTGTATCCAGTACCTAGAGGGACTCTAATAAAGTAGAGAAATATTCCTGTTCTACCAATTATCTTTACCATATGCTCAGTACACGTAGTCAGTTTTCAATGTATGTTTATTGAATAAATGAGTAGCCTGAATGGCAGTATGAAAAGAGAACGTGTCGATCATGAATACCCATCTGCCCTTTTTCTCTGCCTTAGTAGGCATATAGGCAATCTCTCTCTGATTAGCCACTATAGGTAATTAAATGGAAGGTAGGATACACAAGGATTCAAGGATATCTGAGATATCCAAAACGCTGTTAGGATCCTAATCAGAACCTGTAATAAATAATAAGATCACACTACTGTGTCGTGCCTGACCCGAGCCATGGTGTTTTCAATCACATGCATGCAAAAGCTGAGCAATGAATAAAGAAGACCAGTGAATTGATGCCTTTGAATTGTGGTGTGGTGAAGAATATTGAGTATACCACGGACTGCCAGAAGAACGAACAAATCTGTCTTGGCAGAAGTACAGCTAGAATGCTCATTAGAAGCAAGGATGATGACACTTCGTCTCACATACTTTGGACACGTTATCAGGAGGGACCAGTCCCTGGAGAAGGACATCATGCTCAGTAAAGTGGAGGGTCAGCAAAAAAGAAGAAGACCCTCAACAAGATGGTTTGGCACAAGGCTGCAACAGTGGGCTGAGGCATAGCAATGATTATGAGGATGGCTCAGGACGGGGCAGTGTTTCCTTCTGTTGTACATAGGGTCTCTATGAGTCAGAACCAACTCGACAGCACTTAACAACAACAAAAAATGAACCTATAGTAATCACTGAAAACAAATTACTATACAGAAATCACAAATAAACAATTATCTTCTCAAATACAATTTGTAGTATATAAAAGACATTTGTATATATCTTCTCTTTTAATCCTGACAACAATCCTGAAAGGTAAGCAGAAACCTGGGAGACCTTAACTCCTCCTACTCTTCCTTCACCCCTGGGTCTGGTGAGTTTCCAAGAGGCACTTATTCTCATTTATCTTACGAAATTTTTAAGGGAGCTGTTATCATCTCATTTTATAGATGAGGAAATTCATTTTGGAGAGGTTAAATGTCTTCCTTAAGGGCACACAATGGCGTAAGAAACAGTAGGTATCACACCTAACACTTCAACTGCAAGTTAACTGTCTTTTCACTATGTCATCCCAGCAACTAATTGTAGACATATTATTGGGCTATAAAGTAAATTTTGAGTCAATCCCTGCCAAAAATATTTTCTAGCCAGGAAGGCAAATGGTATGGATACCCCTGTATGTAGAATGGCAAATACTGCCTCCTAGAAAAGCGATGATTTTTCCTCTTTGTTGTTGTTCTGTTGTTAGGTGCCGTCCAGTCGGTTCCGACTCATAGTGACCCCATGCACAACAGAATGAAACACTGCCCGGTCCTGAGCCATCCTTAAAATCGTTGTTACGCTTGAGCTCATTGTTGCAGCCACTGTGTCAGTCCACCTCGTTGAGGGTCTTCCTCTTTTCCGCTGATGCTGTACTCTGCCAAGCATGATGTCCTTCTCCAGGGACTGATCCCTCCCGACAACATGTCCAAAGTATGTAAGACACAGTTTCGCCATCCTTGCCTCTAAGGAGCATTCTGGCTGTACTGCTTCTAAGACAGATTTGTTCTTTTGGCAGTCCATGGTATATTCAATATTGTTCGCCAACACCACAATTCAATGGCGTCAATTCTTCTTTGGTCTTCCTTATTCATTGTTCAGCTTTCATATGCATATGATGTGATTGAGAATACCATGTCTTGGGTCAGGCACACCTTAGTCTTCAAGGTGACATCTTTGCTCTTCAACATTTTGAAGAGGTCCTTTGCAGCAGATTTACCCAATGCAATGCGCCTTTTGATTTCTTGACTGCCGCTTCCATGGCTGTTGATTGTGGATCCAAGTAAAATAAAGTCCTTGACAACTTCAATCTTTTTTCCGTTTATCATGATGTTGCTCATTGGTCCAGTTGTGAGGATTTTTGTTTTCTTTATGTTGAGGTGTAATCCATACTGAAGGCTGTGGTCTTTGATCTTCATTAGTAAGTGCTTCAAGTCCTCTTGACTTTCAGCAAGGAAGGTTGTGTCATCTGCATAACGCAGGTTGTTAACGAGTCGAGTCTTCCTCTAGTCCTGATGCCCTGTTCTTCTTCATATAGTCCAGCTTCTCGGATTATTTGTTCAGCACACAGATCGAATAGGTATGGTGAAAGAATACAACCCTGATGCACACCTTTCCTGACTTTAAACCAATCAGTATCCCCTCGTTCTGTCGGAACAACTGCCCCTTGATCTATGTAAAGGTTCCTCATGAGCACAATTAAGTGTTCTGGAATTCCCATTCTTCACAATGTTATCCATAATTTGTTATGATCCACACAGTCAAATGCCTTTGCATAGTCAATAAAACACAGGTAAACATCCTTGTGGTATTCTCTGCTTTCAGCCAGGATCCGTCTGACATCAGCAATGATATCCCTGGTTCCCCGTCCTCTTCTGAAACTGGCCTGAATTTCTGGCAGTTTCCCGTTGATATACTGCTGCAGCTGTTTTTGAATGATCTTCAGCAAAATTTTGCTTGCATGTGATATTAATGATATTGTTCTATAATTTCCACATTTGTTTGGATCACCTTTCTTGGGAATAGGCATAAATATGGATCTCTTCCAGTCAGTTGGCCAGGAAGCTGTCTTCCATATTTCTTGGCATAGATGAGTGAGCATCTCCAGTGCTGCATCTGTTTGTTGAAACATCTCAACTGATATTCCATCAATTCCTGGAGCCTTGCTTTTCGCCAATGCCTTCAGAGCAGCTCAGACTTCTTCCTTCAGTACCATCGGTTCTTGATCATAAGCACCTCTCGAAATGGTTGAACATTGATTAATTCTTTTTGGTATAATGACTCTGTGTATTCCTTCCATCTTCTTTTGATGCTTCCTGCGTCTTTTAATATTTTCCCCATGGAATCCTTCAGTATTGCAGCTAGAGGCTTGAATTTTTTCTTCAGTTCTTTTAGCTTGAGAACTGCCGAGCTTGTTCTTCCCTTTTGGTTTTCCATCTCCAGCTCTTTGCACATGTCATTATAATAGTTTACTTTGTCTTCTTGAGCCGCCCTTTGAAATCTTCTGTTCAGTTCTTTTATTTCATTAATTCTTCCTTTTGCTATAGCTGCTCGACATTTGAGAGCAAGTTTCAGAGTCTCCTCTGACATCCATCTTGGTCTTTTCTTCCTTTCCTGTCTTTTTAATGACCTCTTGCTTCATGTATGATGTCCTTGATGTCATTCCACAACTCGTCTGGTCTTCGGTCACTAGTGTTCAATGCGTCAAATCTATTCTTCAGATGGTCTCATTTTCCTCTTTAAAAATGTTCTTTGTGAGAGGATTACCCTAGTGATTATCTGCGAATGACTTCATTCCATTACTCAACAATTATATATTGATTTCCTGCTATATTCCAGATGTTATTCTAGTCATTAAAGAAATAGCAGTTAATAAAAAGATGGAAAGCCCTGCTCTTATTGACCTTATACTCTCATCACCTGAAATCCAGTGTTTTGAATAACTTAGATGGCTTCTCTACTAGATGGCTACGCCAAACCAATTTGAGAAAATGAACTAATTTTGCAGTTTGTACTGTGTTATTTGTTGGGCCTGAAAAGATGGAACAAGTGAGGTAGATCTTCAGCTTTCGAAATTTCCAGAGAGGTGGTACAAGAAATTTGGCCAGGTACAGTTGCAGATGGCCTAGAACATTGTCATGCTTTGCTGAACATATCATAATATGGGCCAAAGGTCCACAGCCATATGTGTGTGTGTGTGTATGTATACACATATATAATAAAAATCAAAAGCCAAACCCAGTGCTGTTGAGTCGATTCTGACTTGTAGTGACCCTATAGGACGGGGTAGAACTCCCCCATAGGTGGTAAATCTTTATGGAAGCAGAGTGCCACATCTTTTTCCCCAGAAACAGCTGGTGGGTTGGAACCGCTGACCTTTTGGTTAGCAGCCAATCACTTTAACCACTGCACCACCAAGACACTCTCTCTCTCTTCTCCCTCTCTCATTGACCTAAGTGCAAGTAGATTTATCTTTAGAAATAAGTTTAAGAAATGGTGTATTGTTGCCATATTCTAAAGGTCATGGAGATACTATGGAACTACAAGGGCCTCACACTTATAGCAAGGGTATCTCTGGCGGCCCACTGCTAAGTAGTATTGTGCAGCTAACCATAGTCCAAGTCCCAGGAGACTGGTATCTGTGGCAATAGGTGAGGTTTCTGTTCTCCACAATGTGCTGATGCAGATTCAAAAGTCAATAACGGCTTGCATCTCTAGGAAGCCTGCTAATGGACTCATAAGCAAAATCATTGTGCACTCTTCTCCAGTGCAGTAAGAATGCCTAGCTGTAGTTCCTTTTTGAAGAGAAATTGCATGGGAGGGAACAGGCAGCCCCAGGAAAGCTTGAAGTTCTTTTCTATATTCAATATATGCCACCTGGGGCCTTTTCACAGGCCATTATAGATGTCACATTTCGTTCCATCAGAGTTCTTTCATCCCAGCTGCCACATGCAATGTGAGCCTGACACTTGTCAGCTTAGATATCCACAACATTGTGATGTGTAGGTAGGGGGAAGCCTCACCCTTATCCACCCATTGAGGCTTTTTGTTGGATTTAAGACCCTGAGGGTGCATAGTGATGGAACTGAGAGTAGTATGTCTTTATTAATTGCACCAGTCATCATCCCCACCTTAAAGATTTGTTGTTTCCCTCCTTCTGTTCCCTGAATTTTTCTATTTCACTCACTATCCACTCCCATGGCTTCAAGCATCACCTTTTATTGATGTCCCCAGGCACTTGTCTCCAGCCCACTTTGATGTCTCACACGCACATCATATAGAACTTGTCAAAAACTGAACTCATCTCTTCCCCTATCACCCCCACCCACCAGCCCACCTTGAGTGCCCCTCCAGTATTTCCAGCCTCAGTGAATAACACAAGTCACTCACCACTCACTTTTCCAACCTAGCAGTCTGGGCACAACCTCAACACTTCTGTCTTCCCCACTACCATATTGAATCCATCACCACACCTGATATTCTACCTTCTACTTATCTTTAAAATCTGTCTCCCTTGCATCTCAACAATGTTAGGCCCCCAACGTCTTCCCTAGGACAGTTGTGGTACCCTCTGAACTTCTGTTCCAACCCCAGTCTTCCTCTCCTTGATCCATCTTCTTAACCACTCTAATAGAAATTTGAATTCTAACCACATCATGAAGGAATCCTGGTGGCTCAATGGTTAAGTGCTTTACTGCTAGCAGAAAGTTTGTTGTTGTTGTTAGGTGCCATTAAGTCAGTTCTGACTCACAGCGACCCTATGCACAACAGAACAAAACACAGCCTGGTCCTATTCTACCCTCACAATCATTGTTATGCTTAAGTCCGTTGTTGCAGCCACTGTGTCAATCCATGTCATTGAGGGTCCTCCCTTTTTTGCTGACCCTTTACCAAGCATGATGTCCTACTCCAGAGACTGATCCCTCCTAAAATCACTTCCAAAGTATGTGAGATGTAGTCTCACCATTCTTGCTTCAAAGGAGCATTCTGGTTGTACTTCTTCCAAGATGGATTTTTTCGTTCGTTTGGCAGTCCATGGTATATTCAATATTCTTCACCAACACCACAATTGAAAGGCATCAATTCTTCTCTGGCCTTCCCTATTCATCGTCCAGCTTTTACATGCATAGGAGGCAATTGAAAACACCATGGCTTGAATCAGCGGCACCTTAGTCATCAAGGTGACGTCTTTGCTCTTCAACACTTTAAATAGGTCTTTTGCAGCAGATTGGCCCAATGCAATGCGTCTTTTGATTTCTTGATTGTGTTGGGTGTTAACTGTGGATCCAAGTAAAACGAAATTCTTGAAAACTTCAATCTTTTCCTCATTTATCGTGATCTTGCTTATTGTGAGAATTTTTGTTTTCTTTATGTTGAGGTGTGGTCTATGGTGAAAGTAGATGATTCAAACCCATCCAGTGGCTACAAAAGAGAAAAGTCGTGAAAATCTGCTCACATAAAGTTTCACCAAAAAACCAAACCCACTGCCTTTGAGTCGATTCCGACTCATAGCTACCCTGTAGGACAGCATAGAACAGTCCCATAGAGTTTCCAAGGAGCACCTGGTGGATTCAAACTGCCAACCTTTTGGTTAGCAGTCGTAGCACTTAACCACTACACCACCAGGGTCACATAAAGATTACAGCCCAGTAAACTCGATGGAACAGTTTTACTCTGCCATATAAAGACACTGCATGTTGAAATCGACTCAACGGCACACAACAACAACATGTCATATAATTGCTTAAATCCTTAAATGGAATCTCATCACCTACATGATAAAATCTAAGAAACCTCACAGCCCTACTCCCTGATATTCCCATTGTGCATTCTCCACCCATCATGTTAAATGAAGTGGCTTTTTCAAAGCATGTCGTGTTCTCTCAGTTTCCCTCTGCTTGGGATGCCCTTTCTCCGTAATATTTTTGAATTTGATATAACATTTATAAGTCAGAATATTTCATATTTTTAAAACTCTGGATTTTGAATTTATCTTGAAAAATTAGATCTAGTAGCATAGAACCTGCTCTCCCACACAGCAATAATTGGCCACAGCTTCCTGGCAGCCACCCTTTTGTAGACATAAACTTGATTCTCCAGTTTACACCACTCTCTGTTATCTCTCAAAACCTGCCTCTTTCACTCCTCTGTATTACTTGTCTAGCTGCTATTGAGTTTACAACACCTGACCTACAGAAATGCAAAAGCTACAACATCATTTATCAACAGATGGATAAATGGACATCCAGAAGACGGACAGTTGGAACACTATGGCTTAAATAAATAGTGCTGCTTTAGAGAGCAAGAAATTTTGCCCTGTAATTCGGAACTATTCCAGAGTAATTTTGGCATTGAGAGCAAAAAATTTGATAAAATAAGTCTATATCTATTTACATCTAACCTAGGAAAAAATATTGTTTCAGAATGTGTACATTAAGACTAAACATATTGGTGAGCAAGAATAGACAGCCCCAAGTTTTAACATAATTAGGGTGCTACAAAGAGAACCTTTCAGTTTAAGTTGTAAGACCTATGTTAGCACACTTCCTGACCTTAAGAAAGACTGTAAGAGCAATGAGGGTGAGTCAGAGACTATAAATATCTCTTAAGATAGGAAATGCTTTCTCAGGAAATGAGAGTTTCGTGTGGCTACAGGTAGGTGAGCCAAAAGGCAGGCCTGCAGTGACAGTTTGCCATCTGCCCTCCAGGAGCTACACTCCAGAAACCAGCCAAAATGAAAATGGTAACACTTGTGTGGGCTGCTCTATTTTGTAGCATTTGTAACAACAGTTTTGCACAGAATGAAGCCAGAGCATCCCACAGCTGATTGAAGGGATTGGAGCACTGATTTCCTCTGATTATGACTTCTCCACAAGTGGGCACTTTTTCTCAGCAGTGGGGCTCCTTCTTTGCACAGAATGTCAAAGTAGTATTTCAAAGAGGTTAATTGAGGCTTTACCTTAGTGTGGGATTTACATTAACCTTGTCCAAGGAGTTTGGTGCTTGTCCTAAGCGTTAATCTCTAAAACCTTGGAATTTCCCCAGTGATTTAAGTTTCTTTGATGAGGCTGCAAAACTACACTTGCAGATATATGCTAACGAGGTGACTCAGGCAGGGGCTACCTAGGCAAGAAAGACCACCTCATGATACCAGTTGACCTCAGAGGAGGTAGGCTGATTCAATTAACCATGAATAAGTAATGAGTCTCCAGTAAAGGCTCTGGAAACGGAAGCTCCATTGGGCTCCCTGTTTGGTGAAAGGCATCGATGCACATGGGAGGGTAATGCACTCCTTTTTGGCACATGGTCAGTTTTGTGTTGGGGACCCTCCCAGACCTTGTGCTATGCATCTCTTCATTTGTATCCTTTTTGCTGTAGTGAAAATGTAATCATAAGTGTAGCATTTTCCCGAGTTCTGTGAATCATTCTAGCAAATTATCAAACCTGAAGGAGTAGTGGAAGCAAACAAATCAGAAGTCAGGGGGAGACCTGTGGACTCCTAACCTTATGGCTGATATCCTGAGGAAGTATCTAGAAAATCCCAAATTTGTAGCCAACAGGACAGAAGTGAGGGTGTCATGGGGACTCCCAAGCTTGCCGCTGACATCTGACAGCCTGAAACTATGTTCTTTAACTTGTGGGATCTGATCAGCTTCAGGTGGTTAGGGTCAGAGGAAGTGCAGTATGTGCAACTGTTGTCAGAAAAAAAGTGGAACAGAGAGAAGCAAAACTGATAATAAGTTGATTTTCAATTAATCTTTACAGATGGTATCAGAGAAAGTGGGATTTGACTATTAGTATGTATACTAATGGTCAAATAGTGAGATGGCACCTTCTGCCAAATTACTAACAAAGTGCTTTTCAACCCCTACCCAGAACCCCAAATTCAAAAATAAAATAATTAGTTAACATACTCAGTATTTATTGTGTATAGTATAGTGTTATAGTATTAATAGTGTGGACTCTATTGGTTGAAATTCCTACTCACTACATATTCCCATTGCCATCGAGTCAATTCTGACTCATAGCTACTCTACATATTTGCTAAAGGAATTTAATCAAGTTATTTAATCTCTCTGTGCCTCAGTTTCTTCATCTATTAAATGAGGGTAATAATTGTACCTGTTTCTTAGGGTCGTTGTGAAGATTTAAAGAGCTAAAACAAGTAAAACCTTAAAACCGTGGCTAGCACATATGAGGGAATTCAAAAAGCATTGCTACTGGGGCTCCAGTTCATATGTGCACGGGTTTATTCCAAGCAAAACATGTTTAAACATATCTCTACAATCAGTGGATAGCTGTAGACAAGTTCACTCAGTAATATTCTTATCTCAGTCTGATTGTTTCAGTCTCGTTAGGGTGTCTTTAAAAAAAAATAAACAGAACATATTTTATGCCATGGTAAAAAATGATTTTGAGGCCAAGGTTGATATCGAATTTTTAACAAAACTCAAGTGGACATCTTCCCAAATTATTGAAGCTTTGCAGCAAGTTTATGGGAATGCTGCCTCATATAAAACAACAGTTTTTAGATGGATCAAGCATTTTAAGAAAGATTGGGAAGACCTCAAAGATGAGCCAAGAGAGGGAAGACCTCTCAGAAGGCTATGGTGACTGTTTTTTGGAACTCCAAAGGGTAATCTTGATAGATTTTCTTGAAAGACACAAGATTATCACAGGGGCTTATTATGAAGAAATTTTAAGAAAATTGAAAACTGCATTGTTGAGAAAAAGTCCAGGAAATTTGCACCGAGGAATTTTTTTCCATCATGACTGATGTAGAGAAACAACTGTTACCAAAGCCTTCAGCAAAAAAGAGATTTTTATTGTGACATATCAGAAATCAAAATGGGAAACTGGCTGCAAACACTCAACCTATAAACAGACAAAATCCAAAGAAGCACAATCTATAAGAGCTTTTTATACAATTTTGACAGGAGCTGATTCATTATGAGTAAATTACTTACAGAATATGATTGTTTAAAGAAAGAACTAAGATCATGGTTGGGTAAACGTTTCTTGTTTTTCTTTTCTAACAATTTGGTCTCTTGGCTCAGGGGTTCCAGGTCTATCATATGATGGTTGTTTTTTATTTATTATGTGGGCTTTGTATAATAGTAGATAGATCTTTAACTCACTTCCTGGGGTAAATTGTTATTTAGTTGTGGTAGGCATACCCACTGTCCGTTGAACCACTTAGAGCACTCTGTCCCACTTCTTTGATGTAGTTTCTTATTGTTTCAGGCTTTTCAGATTCTGACAAACAAGTTGGCCTTTTGTGGTCATGGTCTGCTGTGGTTAGGTTAACCCTTTATCAATCCCTCCTTTTGATCATTGATTACTGTAAGTACATTATGATCACAAGATGATGCCTAGACTTTGCTGGGCTCCTAGATGGCAGCCGTAATAGGCACTTTAAACTCATGGTCTGGTTTTCACCAGATATCATCTCGTTCTTTGCCAGGATCATTAGATGAGGGTTACAGCTCTATTGATCATGTTGCAGAAGTGGGCAGAATCAATATATATTATTGGTTTAGGAGTTGGACATGCTCTAGGCTGCTGGCATTTGTTAATTCCAGTGACTGCACATTTGAACAAAATATATAGTAGGCTAATTAATATTATTAATTATCATTAAAATGCCTTGCAGGAAAAAGCAAGCCCAAGATTCAATCCTTTGGGGTAGCCATCCAAATAAATCTGGGGTTTCAAAAAGAAGAATAGAGTGCAGCCAAGAAGTTTCCTGTCTAATTTTATGGATATCTTGTTCTATAGTTCCAGAGGTATCTATCCAAGAGCAACAGGATGTATTGGCTATTGCACATACCCCTCCTTGTTGTGGCAATAAGAAGTCTGCAAATTCGATTGTCAAGGACCCCCTTTGCCAGAGGTGGTCAGCAACATTACCAGCTATTTGTGCCACTGTAGTACATAGGTTTCATAAAGATTTTTCTAATTCTACTATACCATATGAGGGAATTAATGCTCTTAAAAATGACCAACCCCACCCTGGCTGTTCTGCTGTGGGATTTTCATATTTTTTTCTCTTTTGGTTATTGGAATAAGTTTGATATCACTCATATCCAGTATCAACTAGTGTTTTTGGAATAAATTTCAAAGGGAATACCCATTGATCCTAAAATTGCCCTTGCATTCTCCACCCATCTACACACAGAATAGCTCATGTATAAGGACTGCCCGTAGAAAAGGGGTTACTTAAACCACCCTAAGTAGATCCCGCACATAGGAACATATAACCATAAGAGGCACAAATGACAGTACTGGTATGAGGGTCAGGAATAGAAAAATTTACATGCGTTAGCCATGTTTTAACTAGATTGTTATTACATATTTGAAGTCTTCCAAACTTAACTTCTAACTTAGTATAATTCTCAGAACAGAGATTGTCATAAATAGGATTATTGTATTTGTCATATTTACGACATACTTCATTTAAGGTTGTTAAATAATTATAAAACCAGTAATCATAATACCTAGGTGATTTAAGATAGTATTTAATAACATAAAGTCCTAATTCTCCTTCCTGTACACAGGAAACTTGGGGGTTAATTGCCTTTGCTCCTTTCCAATCTATAACTAGGCATTGTATACCCATGAGATTGAAGCAAGGAATATTTGGATGAAACAGCATGTTAGAGGGACACTACAGTTTAACCCTTACTGCTTATTTTAGTGCAGAGCTAGAATTTGTTGTTGGTGAAGTGATGACATGATAGTTACATGACGGGGACGCTAAAAGATCTGAATTGTCCTGTACAGATTTAAGATTATGATGACATACAACAATCAGTTAAATTCCCTACATCAGCAACTGATTGAGCCAATTTTACATATGCATTTTCTTCCCAGGCTAACGTTAAGATACATATGGAGAAGGTTAGGGTTATTTTAATTAAACCCATAATAATATAGATGAAGAACCAACAATGGGTATAATACAGCAACTATCAGAATTATTGCTATGATTAAACAGACTAAACCACAAACTTCAACCTAAAGTATTTAACGCTTCTGTTGATATGGAAACCCTGGTGGCGTAGTGGTTAAGTGTTACAGCTGCTAACCAAAAGTTTGGTAGTTTGGATCTATCAGGTGCTCCTCAGAAACTTTATGGGGCAGTTCTACACTGTACTATAGGGTTTCTGTGAGTCAGACAATGATTACATTAGAAAACAAGTTAGTATAAGTCCTAATAATTCAGCCAACTGGATTTTCTGCTCCTTCGCTTTCTGGTATAGATTGAATAGATTTGGACTTTGGTGGAGGACAATTAGTAGTGGTGTGCAGGAAGCATTTAAACTTCAGTTTTAGTCATCTTGCTGGTTCAATAACTCATCTAGGAACATTGGTTTTCTTCAGCTGGAACAGATGTATCCATGACTTTACTCCCTGTAATTTAGCAGCACAATCATTAGTTAATAGCACTAAATAAGATGCTGTCCATGGAGGTTCAAGGGAGTCCTTAATTTGGTGACATTGCCAAAACACTTAATCTCCTGGTTGAGGTTCATAATCTGAAGAATTGGAAACAGGTGTGCTCGTTTGATATGCATGTTGCAGCTGGTAAGCATGATCTTTAAAAAAAAAAAAAAAAGCATGATCTTTAGCATATTGAACTAATCCTTGACAATATTCTAATGGATTAGTAGAAAGGAGATCTGACTCAATATTATTAACCCCACAAGGTAAAGCCATAGGGCAGCCAGTTATAATTTCAAAAGGTGAGGACCAAAGGGAGTTGATCTTAACTTCGTTAACACTAGGTGAAGAGCTTGAAGCCAAGCCAGTCCTAATGAAGAGTTTAATTTAGCTAATTGATTCTTTATAATACCATTGGTTCTTTTAGCAATCTTGAGAATTGGAAATAATATAGACAATGTAAGCACTAAAAAAAAAAAAAAGATTTTTTTTTTTAAGCAATGTAGGATGGGAAAAATTTTGCACGAAACAGTTACTACTTGCCAGTAAAATGAGTTCCTAGATCACTATAGAGAATTCCTGAAACGCCCCAAGTAGGAACTATATTTTCTAAAAGCTTCTTTGCCACAAAGGTGGCAGGGGCATTCCTACAAGGAAAAACCTATATCCAATGAGAATATCTACAAATGATGACCAATATGTATTTGTATCCCTGTGAGGAAGTTAACTGAATAAAATTCATTTGCCAGTCAAACATAAATCCAGTAGGAAAAGGGTACCTGACAACAGGGGGTCTGTGTGTTTTCACTCGGTTAAATTCAGCACAGATTGGGCATTGTCTGACTACCTTATCTGCAATCCTCCAAAAGTGACCACAGTAATATTTCTTCATTCTTTGTACTGTCTTATCTCATCCTAAATGATCTGTTAAATGAAAACTAGTAGCTACTGGAATATGTAAATCCTTAGGGAGTGCATAGTGATTATTTAGTTCCATCTACAATCCTGTTTGCTGGTTTGTCTGACATCCTTCCGTTTTTCATTGATCATGTTCAGAGGAAGGGGCAGCTTTTTGCTGTAATGACAGGTTTTGCCATTTTTCTTCCCCCTCTTTCCCTGGATCCTTGATCCCAGGTTTTGGTAAGGGGGTACTTTGTCCATTATAACAAAAAATCTAGCATTGGTCCCATCCAAAAAATGTATACAGGGGTGATACCTTTTAATTTCAATTCCTCCATTAGCATTAGTCTAAATTCTGAGACTAGTCCACTTCCTACCTCATAGATTATGGGCTACTGCCTTAAAATTTCCCCAGAAACTTTGATCTAAAAGGCAATAAGATCTTCCTTCTATATAGATTTGATTTCCAATAGACAAGTTAATAATAATGTAAGGTGGAGACCTTGAAGTATTACTGGCCTGTTTACTGGCCTCATCCATAATTGGGTGGTGGTGTCTATATAACACTCTCTTGAGACCCAAGACAGCAGAGCTAACTGCTGAAGTTGTCTTATTATTTGAAAACAGAGGTAAATTATGAATGGCAATTGACAGTTAACAAGAGAAAGGCAAAGACCATTAATTCTTCAACCTTGAATTTTTGGGGAGCCTATGCTAATACCCTTAAAATGAGTTTTTCTCCTATTTTCAACAGTTGTCAAAATTAAATGCTCCTGAATGGGAGTCTGAGCAGCCAGCAGCAGCTTTGTCAGTCAACCTATTTCCCTTTTCTTCCCCTGTTTGGGTTGATGTGGTTGTTTTTATTACTGCTATTTCAGAAGGTAATAAAAGAGCTTTCAGCAAATCAGCCACTAACATACCATTCACTAACACACCATTCTTTACAAGTTGTCCTGAAAAAAAAAAATTGTGCTGAGGAAGTTAAAAATTCCCTCTATTTCCATTACATTCAAAAATCAAAAATCATTCCATACTGATATCAAGAATCAGTATAAATATTTACCAGCTGGCCTTGTGCCAATTTACATGCTGTTGTTAAAGCCATAAGCTCTGCTTGTTGGGCTGAGGTTACCTCAGACAAGGGTCCACTTTCCAATGCCTCTACCGCAGTAGTGACAGTATATCCTCCTTGATACCTAGACCTAGAAACTTCAGGTTTTAGGTAGCAGCCATATATAAACAGCACAAGTGAAGAAGAGAAGAAGAGTTGGAGAGTGGAGTTTCTTGTAGATCTATTCTAGGAGATAAAAATTGATCTGCTAAGTTAAAACAGTCATGATCAATGTCATTATCATTGGGATCAGGCATGAGGTTAACAGGATTTAATGTCCCTGTGGTGTGTATTCTAAGGTTAGGGGCAGCTAGAAGAACTTCATATGACATTAGTCGGGTATCAGGAAGGTGTTACGTTAGAGTAGAATTTAAGATGGCAGAAACTGCATGTGGAACATATACATCTAGATTATTTCTCAATACTATATCAGCTATTGTTTCTACTAATTTGGCAGTGGTTGCAGCCCTACAGATCTCTATCTGTCTTCATGCATCTGAATTAAAATGCCTAAGGCATTCCCTCATCTTTCAGGAAGAAAAATAGAGAAACCTAAAGAATAGGTGAGAATTCAAGAGCTGGAGTATGAGTTAGAGATTCTTTTAATTTAGTTGTGGCTTACACAGCTTCCATAGACAGCTAGAAAGTTTCAGATATACATAAAGAGATTGTACTAATACAGATTTGGTATCCAAGCTCTACTGTATCTATACAATCATAAAATCCTCCTTAACTGTTTCTTTATTGTAGGTATAGTGTAGGAAAAGGTAGCTTCTTTTTGTTTGGGGCCAATTGAGATCCCTTCTGCTGAGATTAAATGACCAAAGTATTTTACTTGTGAGAGGAGAAACTGTAATTTTTCCCTGGACACCTTATGCCCTCTAACAGCCAGATGATGTAATAACAGATTATACTGTATGTTTGCTTATTTGCTCTTTGGCCAGACTAAGAGATCATCAACATACTGGAGTAACACAGATTTATGTTCAAAGTGTAAAGGCAATAAGTAAGTATGTAAAATCTGGGAAAAGTAGATGGGGCTCTCAGTGAAATCTTGTGGCATGATGATCCAAGAATATTGTTGATTATTCCACATAAAGGCAAACAAAAAATGACTGTCTGGATGAACCAGAACACTGACAAAAAGCACTACAGAGGTCAATGACTGTAAACCATGCAGCATCTGGCGGAATTTGTGCTAATAGCAAAAGTGGATTTGGAACAACTGGATTTCAGGGGATAACAATGTGGTTAATAGCTCTAAGATCTTGTACAAACTGCCAACCACAGCTATTAGGTTTTCTGACAGGAAATATTGGGATATTACAAGGGCTAATACATGGAACAATTAATCCCTTTTCTAAAAAATCTTGGATGATAGGTTTCAGTTATTCCTTTGCTCCAGGTTTTAAAGGGCATTAAGATAACTTAGGTAATGGCTTAGTGGCAATTATTTGGACTTTAATAGGTTCAGCTGATGGAATGAGGCCAACATCAGTGGACAAGGAAGCCCGTAGCTGTGATGGTATTTGATTAGGAATTTGAGTCTCTTTTTCTAAGGGCAGGGTATCCTTAGCCTCCGATACCAAAATACCTTGTAATAAATAGGGAATTTTCTTCTGTATCAGGCATCTGGGTTTTATTTTCATCTTCAGCGGCAAGAAAATTGAGTAATACATCCCCTGCATCTGTAACTGAATATGGCATTTCCATTTGGAAAGAAAGTCACACCCTAACAAATTTACAGAAGTACTATAGCTTAGTAAAAATGGGTGGATGTCTTCTATTGGCCCTAAAGAAACTGGTATGGGTAAAGAATGGGTTAAAATTTGTTCCTTATTGGGAACCCCCATGACAGGAGAAATCTGAGTACTCTGGGGAAGAGGCCTTTGCAAACTCGCAGAGTTGATTGTCAACAGTGTCACACCTATGACCACAAGGAAGGCACAAGGCTCCCCATTTACTTGGAGTGTTGTGTCTTCCCATTGGGACAAGGTGACTACTGCTGAAGCCTCTATTAACTCCCTGGGGCATCATCACATTGATTTTTCTAAAGGTGGCATTGAAGGAGTCACCTTTTGTTTATTCTTAAGCTTAAAACTATGCATTTCAAAGTGACCAGGTTTCTTGCAATAGTTACAGACCATTGGAGCAGTATTATTGGTGGGAGAATTCTCTTGCTTTGGTTTTGCTCCCACAATTTCCTGCAACTGCTGCAATTGGAGAGCCGTTAACTTTTCATGAGAAAGCTGGACAATGAATAAGGAAGACTAGAGAAGAATTGATGCCTTTAAATTATGGTGTTGGTGAAGGATATTGAATATACCATGGACTCCCAGAAGAATGAACAGTTCTGTCTGGGAAGAAGTATGGCCCCAGAGTACTCCTTGAAAATGAGAATGGTGAGGCTTTGTCTCATATACTTTGGACATGTTATCAGGAGGGACCAGTCCCTGAGAAGGACATCAAGCTTTGTAAGGTAGAGTTCAGCGAAAAAAAGGAAGACCCTAAACGAGATGGATTGACACAGTGGCTGCAACAATGGGTTCAAACATAGCAACAATTGTAAGGATGGTGCAGGACCAGGCAGTGTTTCATTCTGTTGTACATGGGTTGCAATGAGTCAGAACTACTTGACAGCAGCTAACAACAACAAGAAAAATGTCACAAAATAGACATTAAAGGATCATGCCCAAGAAAGTGTCTGCGGGGGGGGGGGGGGGAGGGTAGTGCTAGTTTAGGCAAGACTGTAAAGGAATGATCTCTGAGAAGTTGACATTTGAACCAAGGTCTGAACTATGAGAAGTCCATCATGAAAAGTTACCAGAGGAAGAACATTCCCGGCCGAGAGAAGAGCTAGGGCAAAGGCCCTGAGTCAAGAAAAAACTTGGCATGTTCACAGAACAGAAAGCAGGCCAATATGACTGGAAGGTAGTGGTTAAAGGTTAGAGAAGGAACTATAGGATGAGATTCTCTAGGGCTTTGAAGGTTATGGCAAGGATTTTAAATTTTCTTCCAGACCTAATGCAAGTCACTAGAGAGTTTTAGGCACAGGATTGACGTGATCTGGAGCAAAGGACTAATGAACTCAGTAAATGTTTTGCAATCATTCATATCTGTGAGCATTCATCATATCAGTTTACATCGTTTGTATTTTCAAGCCAGACGTTAAGGCACATGAATTTACAAGTTTACGTGTGCTGAGGGAGTCAATAGGACAGTCAATAGAATGAATGTTCACCTTATCCTTCTTGTATCTAGCTGTATGCATTTTGCTGTGGAAAACGAAAAGACTGAGTTTTTATCTCTATCTGATTTACAAAAGGTGTTTCCTAAGTGTTATTAAATACAAATTTCAAGGAGTTCCCAGACAAAGGAGTTTGGGAGCAGATGACGCAGCAGGACTTATTTGCGCAAATTGTTCTCAGCGTTAACCACATCTGCTGTCACTGGCATGTGATGACGTGGGTGTGAGTTGAGTGCCCAACTTTTCCCACCCTCTTCTCACCTTCCCCATTATCACTGTTCCATTTGTATCTCACTCTTTTTCTTCCACATCCTATTACCACTATTTCATTTCCGGATTAATTGGAGGAAAGATGTTACCAAAATTTCAGCTTTCCTCTTAGTAATAATCTAGGATTTTGACACGCTGGCATTTCTCTTCTTATTTCTTTCCTTCCTTCCTTTCCTCTCTCCTTTCTCCATTTTTGCCTCTCGTGTATCTCCTGAATCCTTCTCTTCTTATAGAAGTTCACTCAGGACTTCAGAAAGTCCCAGAATAAAAATATGTAAAATCTACTGTGGTAGAGAAGCAGAGTTTCTTTTTATTCTTAATATTATTATATTTTATTGTGTTTTAGGTGAAAGTTTACAGTGCAAATTAGTTTCTCATTCACGAATTTAGACACAAATTCTTTTGTGACATTGGTTACAATCTCTGCAATATGTCAACACTCTCCCCCTTTCCCTTTATACCCCGGGTTCCCCTTGTCTATTCGCTCCAGTATTCCTGTCCCTTCCTGCCTTCTTGTTACTGTTTTTGGGCAAGTGTTGCCCATTTAGTCTCCTATACGTGATTGAACTAACAAGCACATTCCTCACATGTGTTTTTTGTTTTATAGGCCCATCTAATATTTGGCTGAAAGGTGGGCTTCAGGAGTGGCTTCAGTTTGCTGAGTTAGCAGGGTGTTAGGGGTGGGCATAGTCTCGGAGGTTCCTCCAGTCTCTGTAAGACGAGTAAGTCAGAATTTTTGTGTGTATGAATTTGAATTTTGTTCTTCATTTTTCTCCTCCTCTCTCCAGCATACCCCTATTGTGATCTCTGTCAGAGCAGTTGGTCATGGTAGTTGGACACCATCTAGTTATTCTGTGCTCAGGCTGGTGGAGGCTGTGGTTCATGTGATCCATTAGTCCTTTGGATGGATATTTTCCTCGTGTCTTTGGTTTTCTTCATTCTCCTTTGCGCTGAATGGAATGGGACCAATAGATGTATTTTAGATTGTTACTCTAAAGCTTTTAAGATTCCAGGTGCTAGTCACCAAAGTAGGATGTAGAATATTTTCTTTATAAACCATTATGCCAGTTAAACTAGAGGTCCCCTGAGACAATGGTCCCCAGGCCTCAGCCCAGTAACTTGGTCCCTCAAGGTGTTTGGATGTGTCTAGGAAGGTTCTATGGCTTTGCCTGGGTCAAGTTGTGCTGACTTCCCCTATATAGTATCTTTCCTTTCACCAAAATTAACACTTGTCTATTTTCTAGTTACTGATTTACCCTCCTCACCACTGTCCTCCCTCGTAACCATCATAGTTTGTTTTTTTTTTCTGTGTGTAAATCTTATGTAGGTTTTTATAATAGTGGTCTCATACAATATATTTGTCCTTTTGTTATTGGCTTTTTTCACTCAGTGTAATGCCCTCCAGATTCATTCATGTTTTGAGATGTTTTGTGGATTCATCATTGTTCTTTTATCATTGTATAGTATAGTATTCCGTTGCATGTAAGTACCATAATTTTTTTTTGTCCATTCGTCTGTTGGTGGGTACGTAGGTTACTTCCATCTTTTCACTATTGTGAATTATGCTGCCGCGAACACAGGTGTGCATATGTCTATTAGTGTGGTGGCCCTTATTTCTCTAGGATATATTCCTAGGAGTGGGATACTGGGATCATATGGTATTTCTATTTCTAGCTATTTAAGGAAGCACCATATCTTTTTCCATAGTGGTTGTACCATTTTACATTCCCACCAGCAGTGAAGAGTTCCAGTCTCCCCACAACCTCCCCAACATTTGTTATTTCCTGTTTTTTTTTTAATTCATGCCAGTAATTTTGAGGCGAGATGGTATCTCTTTGTAGTTTTGATTTGCATTTCTCTAATGGCTGGTGATCACAAGCATTTCCTCATGTGTCTGTTAGCTGCCTGAATGTCTTCTTTGATGAAGTGTCTGTTCATATCCTTTGCCCATTTTTTAATTGGATTATTTGTCTTTTTGTTGTTGAGGTATTGAAGTATTCTATACATTTTAGAGATTAGATTCTTGTTGGATATGTAATAGACGAACATTTTTTCCTATCTCTATGTTGTCTTTTTACTCTTCTGGTCAAGTCTTTTGATGAGCATGTTTAATTTTTAGGAGCTCCCTGTTATCTAGTTTATCTTCTGGTGTTTATGCATTGTTACTGATGGTTTGTATTGTATTTATGTCATGTATTAAGGCCCCTAATGACGTTGCTATTTTTTCTTCCATGATCTTTATTGTTTCAGGTTTTATATTTAGGTTTTTGTTCCATTTTGAGTTAGTTTTTGCATATGATGTGAAGTATGGGTCCTGTTTCATTTTTTTACAAATAGACATTCAGTTTTTCTAGCACCATTTGTTGAAAAGACTGTCTTTTGCCCATTTAATGGACTTTGATCCTTTGGCAAAAATCAGCTGATCATAGGTGGATGGATTTACATATGGGTTCTTGTTTCTGCTCCATTGGCCTAATTGTCTGTCGTTGTACCAGTACCAGGCTGTTTTGACTATCATGGCTGTATAGTAGGTTCTGAGATGAGGTAGTGTGAGGCCTCCTATTTTGCTCTTTTTCTTCAATAATGCATTGCTTATCTGGGCCTCTTTCCCTTCCATATAAAGTTGGTGATTAGTTTTTCCATCTGGTTAAAGAATGCTGTTGGTATTTGGATCAGGATTACATTGTATCTGTGGATCAGTATGGGTAGAACTGACATTTTCACCATGTTGAGTCTTCCTATCCATGACCATGGTATGTTTTCCCACTTACGTAGGTTTCTTGAAATAGTATTTTGTAATTTTCTTTGTACCGGTCTTTTAGATCCCTGGTTAGATTTTATTCCTAAGTGTTTCATCCTTTTAGGGGCTATTATAACTGGTACTGTTTTTCTGATTTCCTTTTCAAAGTTTTCTTTGTTGGAGTATAGAAATCCAACTGATTTTTTATGCTGATGTTGTATCCTGCTACTCTATTGAATCTTTCTATACAGTAGTTTTCTTGTGGAACATTTGGAGTTTTCTGTGTATAGAATCATATCATCTGTGAATAAGGATAATTTTACATCTTCCTTTCCCATTTGGATGCCCTTTATTTCTTTTTCTTGCCTTATTGCTCTAGCTAGGACTACCAGCACAATGTTAAATAGCAGTGGCGACAAAAGATGTTCTTGTCTTGTTCCCACTCTCAGTGGGAATGCTTTCAGCTTCTTTCCATTGAGAATGATGTTCACTCTTGATCTTGTATAAAACCAAAAAACCATTGTAGTGGAGTCGATTCTGACTCATTGCAATCCTATAGTAGAGAATAGAACTGCCTTATAGGGTTTTCAAGGAGTGCCTGGTGGATTCAAACTGCTGACCTTTTTGATTAGCAGCTGAATTCTTAATTACTAAGCCACCAGGGTTTTGTATATTTAATATGTTGAGGAATTTCCCTTGTATTCCCATTTTACTGAGAGTTTTGTCAGGAATGGGTGCTGGACTTTTATCAAATACCTTTTCTGTGTGGATTGAAATTATCGTGTAATTCTTTTCTTTTGTTCTTTTTATGTGGTGGATTATGTTGATTGATTTTCTAATGTTGAACCATCCTTGCATATCTGGCATGAATGCCACTTGGTCATGGTGTATTATTTTTTTGACATGATGCTGAATTCTATTGGCTAAAATTTTGTTGAGAATTTTTGCATTTATATTTATGAGAAATATTGGTCTGTAATTTTTTTTTGTAATGTCTTTGCCTGGCTTTGGTATCAGGGTTATGCTGTCTTCATAGAATGAATTTGTGAGTATTCCTTCTTTTTTTTATGTTGTGAAACAGTGTGAGTAGTACTAATGTGAGCTCTTCTCTGAATGTTTGGTAGAATTCTACTGAAGCCAGCCAGGCCAGGGCTTTTTTTTGTTGTTGACTTTGGGAAATTTTTCTTTTTTTACTTCTCCAACCTTTTCTCTTGTTATGGGTCTGTTCAGATTTTTTATTTCAGCTTATGTTAGTTTAGGTAGGTAGTGTGTTTCTAGAAATTAGTCTGTTTCCTCTAGGTTCTCAAATTTATTGGAGTATAATTTTTCATAGTATTCTGTTATGATTCTTTTTATTTTAGTTGGGTGTGGTGTTATCTCCTCTGTCTCGTTTCTTATGTGGGCTATTTGCTTTCTCTTCTATTTTTCTTTTGTCATTTTGGCCAATGGTTTATCAATTTTGTTCATCTTTTAAAAGAGCCAACTTATGGTCTTTTTGATTCTTTCTATTGTTTTTGTGTTCTCTACTTCATTTCTTTCTGCAGTAATTTTATTTCCATTCTTCTGGTGGTTGTGGCTTCTTTTGCTGTTCTCTTTCTATTTGTTCAAGTTGTAGGGCTAACATTTTGACCTTGGCCAGTTCTTCTTTTTTTGATGTGTGTATTTATTGCTCTAAATTGCCCTCTGAACACTGCCTTTGTTGTGTCCCAAAGGGTTTGTTATGATGTGTTTTCATTCTCATTTAGTTCTAAGAAATTTTTTATTCCCTCTTTTTTTCCTATTATCCAGTTGTTTTTAAGCAAGGTATTACTCAGTTTCCATGTGTTTCTTTCTTTTTTTTTTTTTCTTTGCTCTTCCTGTTACTGATTTCTATTTTTATGGCATTGTGATCGGAGAGAATGCTTTGTATTATTTTGATGTTTTGAATTTTATTAAGGATTGCTTTGTGGCCTAAAATGTGATCTGTTCTGGAGAATGATCCCTATGCTTTGGAAAAGAATGTATATTTTTCCGCTGTTGGGTGAAGTGTTCTATATACGTCCATGAGGTCAAGTTGTTTGATTTGGGTCTTTAGATCTTTGTATCTTAGATGAGTTTCTTTCTAAATGTTCTGTCCTTTACCAAGAGTGGTGTGTTGAAGTCTCCTACTATTATTGTGGAACTGTCTGTTTCTCTTTTTAGTGCTGTCAGAGTTCATTTTTTATATTATGGAGCCCTGTCGCTGGGTGCGTAGATATTTACTGAGGTTATATCTTCTTGCTAGATTGTATATAATGCCCTTCCTTGTCTTTTATCGTTGGTTTTCCCTTAAAGTCTATTTTATCTGCAATTAGTATCACCACTCCTGCTCTTTTTGGTTACTGTTTGCTTGATATATTTTTTCCATTCTTTGATTTTTAATATATCTATCACTTTGTGTCTAAGGCATGTCTCTTGTGTACAGCATGTTGATGGGTCTTTTTTTTTTTTTTAATACATTCTGCCACCCTGCCTCTTTACAGGTGCCTTTAAGCCGTTTACTTTCAGTGTGATTATTGATAGGTATGAGTCTATTGCTGTAATATTGTGCTTTTTTGTGTGTGTTGCTGGCATTTTCTTTGTTCTTCTTACTTTCCTATCCTAAGTTCCTTTTGTTTGTTAATTTTCTTCCATTATTATAGTTTTGTGCTTAGTTAGACTTTATGTTTTTCTTGTTTTTTATTCTGATGAGTAGGTTTGTTAATTTTCTTTGTAGCCACCTTGAAATTTACCCTTATCTTCCTAAGTTTGAACCTGATTTTCATTATTTGGTATCAACTTCCTCTCCATTTGAAAGTTCTATACCTACACTGTTTATTCCCACTTTTATTGTTTTGATGTTGCCATCATTTACAGATTGTCATCTCAGTGTCCTTGTTTTAAGTCTTTTATCTTTGTCTTATTATTGAGAGTTCTTTACCTAGATTGGTATCTGGCTTATGCTGTCCTGTGTCCTAAACTCTGGTTGTTGTCTGATGTTGGTTCTCTAACTGAAGGACTCTGTTTAATTTTTCTTATAATTTTGGTTTAGTTTTTACAAATTCCCTTATTTTCTGTTTATCTGGAAATGTTCTAATTTTTTTTGAGAGAGTTTTGCAGGATATATTATTCTTGGTTGGCAGTTTTTTTCTTTCCAGGTTTTGTGTATGTCATCCCATTGTCTTCTTGCCTACATACTTTCTGCCAACTAATCAGAATTAAGTCTTATTGTTTCCCCTTTGTAAGTGACTTTTCATTTTTCTGCATCTGCTGTCAGGATTCTTTCTTTGTCTTTGGTTTTGGCAACTGTGATTATGATATATCTTGGTGACTCTCTTTTGGGGTCTGTCCTATATGAGTTTCATTGATCTTCTTGCATGGTCAGCTTTTCATCTTTCATGATATTTGGGAAGTTGTCTCACAGCAAATCTTCAACAGTCTACTCTGTGTTTTCCATTTTCTTTCTCCCCTCTTTTCTGAAACTCCAATCATGTGCAAATTTTTGCTTTTGATTGCGTCTCACGTAATTCTTAGGTTTTCTTCATTCTTCTCTCTGATTTTTCCTCAAAGTGGTGTCCTTGGATTTGTCTTCAATCCCACTGATTCTGTTTCAAATCTGCTCCCAAAACCTTCCATTGAGTTGTCCATTTCTGAAATTTTGTTGTTTATCTTTTGGATTTCTAGTTGCTGTTTTTGTATGATTTCTAAGTGTTTATTTTGATGTTTTGTTCTTGTATTATTTTCCTGAATTCTTCTACTGCTTTGTTTGTGTTTTCCTTCATTTTGACTGTTTTCATTGAGTTGTCTGTGTTTTCAACAATTTTATCTATTTTTTCCTTGTTTTTTTTTTTTTCCCTGTGTTTGCCTTGATGTCTTTCCTAATCTCTTGGATAGCCCTAAATATTAGTCTCTTGAGTTCCGTAACAGGCAGTTCCACTGCCTTTTCTTCTTCTGGAAGATCATCTGATTCTTTATTATGGTCACTTGCTGAATCCATCTTGTCCTGCTTTTTTATGTTTTGATATTATCTGCTGTCTCTGAGACATTAAGGTGTTATTTTCTTTATTTATTGATTGTATGTTAATTTGTTTCATCTTGCCTCTTTGGCAGGTGGGTCAGGCATACTTTGTTGCTTGCTTGTCTGTGGACACGAAAACACTTCTCACCACCTTGTCTGGGTAGGCAGGACATCAGCAGGCAGGACAAGCCCACTTCACTGTACACTGGTTTGGCAAAGTGGCTGAGGGTGGACTGGGTAGGTGCTGTCTGCCTCCTGATGTTGGTCCAATGGTGTGAGAGCATTCACAGCCCCTCACCAGATAGGTGAGCATGTTGGAAGAGGAGTGGTAGATGCTCACTTCCCACTATTCTGCAGCTGGTCAAGTGGTGGGAGCAGAGGGGCAGTACAGTCCTGGTGCAGTAGCGAACCTGCGCCAAGCACACTGTAGCTGCAGCAACATGGCGAAGGCTGGCAGGTAGGGGGTGGTGGCTGTGGAGCTGGAGGGAAGGGAGAAAGAAAAGAAAGGGAAAAAAAAGTTACTGGTGGGTGGGAGCAGGGCAGATTTTGAGGCTGGTGGGAAGTGGGGAGGTGACTTATGGGCCTAAGTAGGAAGTAGAAAGCTGCAGACCAGTAGCTCTTTAGCCACAACGGTGCAGCATGGCCCAGTGGGAAGGGGGAAGGTAGTGTTCTGGGCTAGGTGGGAGGGAGAAAGAAAAGGAAGAAAGGAGAAAGAATGGCACACAGGAGCTAGCAGGTGGGGGTTGGGTGGATCTGGGGTGACGGCGGGCTGGTAGCTCTCTGGCTGAGTGGTGCGGCAAGGCCCATTGGTAAGGGGGGGTTGTGGCATATGTGGCAGAAAGTTGAGGGATGGGAAAGTGTGTTTCTTTGGTTACTGGGTGTTCTGCCTCCTGTTGGGAGCTCTGTGAAGTTGCCTTCCCATATTCCTTATCTGGAGTCATTGCTGGCTGTGCTTCAAGATAGTGATGCTGTGTCATGTTAGTTGGCAGGGGACTTCCCCTCCATATCTCTCCTTATTCTCTGTTTTCCTTCAGTTTCTTTTTCCATTGTGTGTTTGATCTATTTTTTATCCCTTCATTTCATGCTTAGGGTTCCAAGATTGACGTTTATATATGTTTTACTTAGCTCTTTGTGTCTTTGCTGCAGAGGGATGGCATGATGCACCTGTCTAGGGCACCATGTTGGCTCTTCCTGAGAAGCATAGTTTCTGAAAAAGATTGATGATCAATATTTTTAAATCAAGGAATATATTCTTACTCATTAAACCCATTGCTATTGATTGATTTCCACTCATGGTGACCTGGGTGGCGCAAGCATTTTGCAAGTGGCTGCTAATCTAAAAGTTGGTCATTTGAACCCACCTAGCACTGCTGTAGGTGCCCTGGGGGTGTAGTGGTTAAGATCTCAACTGCTAGCCAAAAGGTCGACGGTTCAAATCCACCAGCTGCTACTTGGAAATCCTATGGGAGCAGTTCTTCTCTGTCCTGTAGGGCCACTATGAATCAGAACTGACTCAACAGCACCTAACAACAACAGCAGCAATGCCATGGAAAAAAGTCCTGGTGATCTGCTTCTGTAAAGATTATAGCCAAGAAGACCCTATGGCACAGTTTTACTCTGTAACACCTGGGGTCACCATGATATACTTACGAAAGCTTAAAAATATTAATAAAAAGAGAGTTCTGATTCATTCTCTATCCTGAAAATAGCTGAGATTGCTAAAATGTCAACTATAATTTTGACATATTGTCTTACATTGTTATTTCATATTCAATATCTCTTCTCCCATTTATTAAGTACCTTTTGTGTGCCAGGCACAGTGCTAGATGCTATGGGAGATACAAATAGATAAAGGCCTACACCCTGTTCTCAGGAAGCAAATATGACTGGGATCCCACAAGGGAGCACAGTGCAAGAGAGAGAATAGCAAGAGTTATAACTGAAGCATGTGCTTCTGTGGTAGAATCAAGGAATGAGAGATTAATTCCAACAGAGGCCATGAGAAGGCCTAATAGAGGAAAGGAGACTTGTGAAAAGACCAGAGGACACCACTTTAAACTGCTTTTAAGGCAGGTACTTCTTCTCCATTAACATCAGACTCGAGGCTGCCCACATTTTTGGTGATGGTTGGCTGATTCTGTGCTGTAGAATTATGAAATGTGTGTTTAGAATTGGATGCAAGATAGGATAGTGATTGCAAGTGGGTGCTGCAGAGCCAGGCAGTCCAGATTGGAGTCTTGTCTTCATCACTCACTCTCTAGGTGAATTTATGCAAGTAACTTACCATTCTACTCAGTTTCCTTGATTGTAAATAATAATAATAATATTGTCTACCTAGTAGGGTTATTGGAAGCTCTGGTACTGTAGTGGTTAAGTGCTATGGCTGCTAACCAAAAGTTCAGCAGTTCAAATCCACCAAGGGCTCCTTGGAAACTCTATGGGGGCAGTTCTACACTGTCTTATAGGGTTGCTATGAGTCGGAATTGACTCGATGGCAACGAGTTTGGCTTTTTGGTTTAGTAGGGTTATTGTGAGTAGTAAATTGTACTTAAAGCACTTGGAATAGACCATGAAAACTTAATAAGCACACGATGATGTTAGTTATTATTAATACTGTCAATGCAGGGTGAAAGTCATCTTTGGTCTCAATGGAACGGGGCTTTTTCATCTATACATAGTCACTTCCTCATGGAGATTTAGCCAGATATTTGCAACCAAGTCCCTTCTTTTTCACTAGGAGAATGAGGAAAACAATAGGACTCAACAGCCAATATCTGGGTAGTTTCTCCCAGGTCAGATAGCTGCCAAGATGAGGACAACACAAGGGAACACTGATCCATTTGGGAAACAAGCATTGCCTGTACAGCATTCTCAAACATACGTGAGATAGTATTTTTGGCATGTATGTTGTCTTTTGGGATAATCAAACACAATTTTATTTAACAGGCTTCATAGTAGCTTTGAGCCATCATAGTTGCTCAGTGGAGATACTAAAGTTTACCGTATGATCATCCCATGCATTTAAAGGCATTACCATGCTCAAAAGTATATGTTCCATCAATTGAAAAAATACTTATTGAGTGGCTACTATGTGCTAAGTGGCCTTGGGAACACAAGAATGAATAAAATACAGCCTTTTCTCAAGGGCTCATAATCAGACAAATGCAACACAGGATATCGAGTGCTGTGTTAGAAGTAAGCAAGGGATGCTATGAGGACACAAAGGAAGGGCACCTAGCCCAGAGACTGCTCCCAGAGAAGTTCTGTATAAGGTTGGGAACCTCTGGTTCAGAGCAGTAAGTCAATGCTAGGAGTTACATGAATGCTTGTTGAGGGAGGAGGAGTTTGTTCTTTGCAAGTTGAAGATTCCCCATCTACTACCTTCTCCTTATTGCTCTTCCAGTTCTGTGTTGCCTCTACTACTTGTCCCTCTGCAGGCCCTGCAACCACCAGTATGACCACTAGACAGTTGGACTGGAGCCCACAGGCTGAATACTCTGTCCAGCCTGTGACAAAACTATGGGAATAGCCCCTTTCTGACTAGTCCTGCCCTCACCAGCCCTCTCGCAGCTGCAGCCTGGCCTTGCCTTCCAGCTTCTGAGACCTGGCCCCTGGACAAGGACGTGGCCTCTGGACATGCAGCCAAAACCTACCTTAGTGAGGTTGGGCCTTTGTTCTCTCTTGGAGAACCCCTTTACTCTTGCCGTGGGAACTGTAGGGAGGGAGATGAAGCTCCAAGCAAAGCAATGAGAGTTAGGAGGGGTATGTAATTAGTGTTAATTGTAAAAATAAAATAAATGAGTAAAAACTAAAAATAAATGTAGGACACTGGGAGTAAAGAGGAAGGAGCAAATAATTCTTCCATCGAGTCAGAACTAGGTCCAGGACAGTCTTCCTGCTAATCACTTTCTCTACTTTCTATGAGATAAAATGGTCATCTAGGCTAGATGCTTTACTTTTAACTTGAGGGAGATTGACAGCAAGATCCAAGTTTCCAGATGGTTGATGCTTCCATCACTGCTCTGCCATGCCTACGGGCCAACTTTAGGATGTGCTTTAGTAACTTACCATCCATTTATTTCCTTACTATAATTCCACATCATTATATAAAATTAAAACAATACCTCTTCTGTTCCATTCTCTAGCTTAAAGATGGTCTTAAACCTCTGGGTAATCCTATACTATGAGCCATGTTATTTCAAAAAGAGATACAGGGAAAAAAAAAATATATATATAAACTATTTCTGTGTGTTTCTGTGTACTTTGAGTTGCCAGAAGGAAAGAGAAAGAGAGTGAAAATTATGAAAAAAGGAGATGAGACCAAAATGCTTGTTTAAACTTCTTAAAAAAAAAAATTGTAGGGGAAAGGGATTGTACCCAAGGATAAAATACATACACACAGTTAATCTAAAAAAGGATCAAGCCCCATGATTTTAATTTTATTAGCATGATGTCCTAAACAACTAATGAATAAAGAGATGAGAGGACCTTTCAATCAATTATGGTCATATTAAGTCAGTGCCCTTTTCTGTAGTAGCAATTTTCCAAAGGCCAAAAGAATATTGTAAAATACTTTACTTCAGAGATTATGTATTGGCAACCCCGCCTCGGTATTGACAGTTGGAGTCATTTAATCTCCTTCCCCTGCATTCATTCAGATTTTTCTGGAAGGTGGAAGGAGCTATTTATATAGTGTCTTTGTGAACTGGTAGGGAAGACGCTCCACAGCTTGCCTTCGAATTGCATGAAGGATCCTGGCACCTCTTGCTTTCCCTCGGCTGTTTCCCCACCATGTGTCTGATACCAGACACACGAAATTATGAATAAACAAGTAATTGGCCTCTACAATGTGTGACACATGGTTTTCATGAACATTAAAATTCATTTCTCTAAATTTGAGAGAAAATTAAACTTGGGTTCTGCCATTAATTTCCACTTGTCTTGCTCCTGGCAGCATAGATTGTTTATTTCTATGATGCAGAAAAGCATAATTTTTATTTGTATGTTTTGCAAACTCCATCCATTTTCTAGGGAAGCCCTTGCTGTCTTTACCACTCACTTGTATGGATTCCAATGGACAATTCAAATTTGTTCAAGCTTTGTGCTCCTTTCTGTCACGTTTTTCTCCTCCATGTCCTTCAGGTTAGGTTGAAGTGTCACCTCCTCATTGAAGCCTTTTCCTTATATTTCCTGCAGTGCCTGTACCATCCTTTGTATACAGTGATGCCAAATAAATACTTATAAAATGAGCAAGAACATCTTGAACTGTTGAGATGTATTTATCAGTATTTGAAATTGTTTACATTAACCAAAGAAATCAGACATATCAATAAATATTTTTCTGGCTTAATAAATATCCTGTACTTTGGACTACAAAAGAATCTGAGTTTGAGGATTGCTTTTCAATCATGACTTCTCTCCAGATTTCTCTCTTACTACTCTCCACCCTCTTGGAGTCCCTGGGTGATACAGTTAACAGGCTCAGCTGCTAGCTGAAAAGTTGTCTGTTTGAATCCACCCAGGGACACCTCAGAAGAAAGGCCTGCCAACCTATTTCTGAAAAATCAGCCATTGAAAATCTATGGAGCACAGTCCTACTCTGACACACATAAGGGCATCATGAGTCAGAAACAACTCGATGGCAACTGATAGCTCTCTACCTTGCTGAGTAAGCTCCAGCCACACTTGTCTTCCAGCCAGTTCTCAGACACATTAAACTTACTCCTGAGTCAGAACCAAGGCATTGAAAGAAGTGATTGCTTTCAACATATTTTGCATTTATATAGACAATGGTGACAAATATATCTCCTGAAATATACACATCTCCTTTCTTAGGGGATATAGTACTATATGAACAACAGTCTGACATTTCCACTGGTGTCACCCTCAGTCTTTTCTCAACCTTGAGCATCCCTGTGGATCAGAACACTAGAATAGAGTGTTGTCTAATGATTATTTTTGAGCATGTAATCCATCATGGTTTAAATTGTAGATGTCAAGCATTGTTGTGGACATATGCATAAACGTACTCAGCATGCCATAAAGTCCTGGATCGCAGCCAGTTTGCTTCTGTAGAAGCTGTTCCGCTTCTTTCACGTTATCTCAAGCTGTTTTTCATATTCTTTGTCCCACATAAGTCAGAACTGGGTTTGGTTTTTTTTTTTTTTTTTTGGTTCCATATATAAATATACCTTCTTGAATTCATTTTTATTTTTTTGCTTAAGTTTTCAAAAAATAGTTGTTCTTTTTTCGTTTTCCACAAATTTAGATTGTCAGAGTTAGGAGACTTCTCTTGGTAGGTGAAGTTACAATGAATACAAAGAATATCTTTAAATAGTCCCACAATGTAACAAGTGTACACATTTATATTATTGAACTATTTAAATTTAATGCCACTTTACAAACCAGTCTGACCTAAAACAAACATGAAGAGGCAATGTGTATTCTCGGGAATCCTTCCTTCTCTGAATCTCATTTTCCATCCAGTAAATTCCAAGGCTTCAATCAATTCTTTTATCCCATGACCTAACTATCCTTCACATTCCCATCAAAGCTTCTTTTTCTTTAAAACCCTCGTCTTAAGTATAATGATTTAATGGTCTACATCTTACAGGACATTTACATTTTTTTTAGGCGATGTGAAATAAACTTTTGAAAAATATGAAGTTCATAAATGTGTAATTTATATCTATACTGATGAATGCTTACATTTTCCTATTTATTCTTTTTCCCTTCCATCTGTCTCTCGGTTTGTTGTATTGTGGTGACTTGACTTGTGTGTTGCTGTGATGCTCAAAGCTACGCCACCGGTATTTCAATTACCAGCAGGATCACTCATGGTGGACAGATTTCCGTGGAGCTTCAAGCTAAGACAGACAAGGAAGAAAAAGGCCTAAGAATCTGCTTCCAAAAACTAGCCAGTGAAAACCTTATGGATCACAACAGAACATTGTCCAACTCACTTGCTTTGGACAGGTCATCAGGAGGGATCAATCGCCAGAAGAAGAAGGGGTGGATTATCCAATAACGGGGTTTAGCACAGTGTTTACCTTGCTTACCAGGTCATCTGTAGTGAACAAAATCAAAGATGTGGTGAAACTCATGTGAAATTGTTCACTACACATTAGCAAGTAAGTACAAATAAGCCTGTGCTTACCTTGATTACTTGGTCATCCACCACTGTCAGAAACTGTAAATTTAAAAAAGAAGTTTAATTCTATAGAAAGGTGCTGTGAGGTTGGGAGAGAGATAGATGCCAGGCACACCCAGAGGCAGAATCTTTGATGTGGCAAAAAAATGTGAAATTGTTCATTTACAAATGATCTGGTAAACAAAGTAAGCACTGTGCTTACCTTGCCTATTGGATAATTCGCCCCTGGGAGAAGGACATTATGTTTGCTGAAGTAGAGAGCCAATGAGGGCAAGGAAGAACCACAGTGAAATGAATTGGCACAATAGCTGCGATGATGGACTCTAACATGACAGCAATCAGGAGGATAATGCAAGACTGCGCAACGTTTAGTTCTGTAGAACATAAGGTCGCCATGAGCTGGAGCCTACTAGACAGCAGCTATCTATTCTATTCTTTCCCCTATTTTATTCTTCCTTTTCTGTGGAAGACTGTAATCCCCTTGAAGCCAGAGTTTTACTTCTTCATTTGCGTATCCACTACTGAGGTACCTTGTTCAATATATATTTGTAGAATCATATCAAATTACAAGCTTAAAGGGGACCGTTATCCTTCTCACTCCAAAGTAGAGAAAAAGCAAATAATGTATTGTTTTTTTCCCTTGGTTTACCATGATTTATTTTGAATTACAGACCAGAGAGTTTTTTTTTTTCCTTTTTCCTTAAATGATTTTAAATACAAGTATCTAAAAATTTATTTCATGTCTGTTACTTTTGAGATACAGATCTTGATTTAGTATTCTATAAAGAAGAATGAACAAGCCTCCAAAGTAGCATGAGTTCTAAGGAACACCTACAATCACTGCAAGATGCTACTAGAGAAACTCTAAAATCTTAAATCATTTCGGTTTCATTCTATATCCCTCCCTTTACAGATTATCAGTTTCAATCTTCCCTTGTAACTATTTATTTCCAAATAATTTCAGGCTTTCTAAAAGTCATGGGAACAATTTAGAGATCTCTCATATACCCTTCACCTAGATTTATCTATTGTTAACATTTTACATTGGCTTAATCATTCTCTTTCTCTCTCTCTCTCTCTCGTGTGAGTGTGTATCCTGTCTTCATGATCTTGCATTATAGTTGGGGAAAAAGGTCATAAAGACATAAACTAATAAACAAGAGCTATAAATGGTTTAGATCAAATAAACTGAGTGACACATTAATGTGTGTGTGTGTGTGTGTGTGTGCATGCACACATGCATGTGTATTTATCAAATATATCTTCTGTTGGGAAACCCTGGTGGTGTAGTGGTTAAGTGCTATGGCTGCTAACCAAAGGGTTGGCAGTTCAAATCCACCACGTGCTCCTTGGAAACTCTATGGGGCAGTTCTCCTCTGTCCTGTAGGGTCACCATGAGTCGGAATCTACTCAACGGCACTGGGTATGGTTTTGGTATCTTCTGTTGACAAAGATGTCCCTGAAAATATTTCCGTTCTTAACAGATACATTACTGTATGAACAACAGCCTGGCATATTTTAATCTTTTTGAACTGTCATTTCCCTTCCTTTGGAGTCACTCTCAGTCTTATCTCTGTCCGTTGAGTATCACTGTGGACCAAAACATTAGAATAAGGTGATGTCTAATGGCTATTTCTTGAGCAGTTAATTCATCATGGTTTAAATCATAGATGTCAACTTAAAAAGTATATTTTTAAAATTTTCTGAACCAGAGGCTAAATTGCAGACACAATGACTCTTTGTCCCTAAATAGTTGAGTGTATATTTCCTAAGAATAAGAACATTCTCTTTCTTAATGATAGAATAAACATTAAAATCAGGAAATTAACATTGATACAATACTGCATGCATGCGTTTGTTATCTATCCATTTAACAGTGCTAATAGTATTGAAGATCCTACTACAGTAGATCTTACTATAGTTGTTCTAGATGAAATAAGCTGTTGATTAGCTGTGATCATTTGCAGCTACTTGTCTATGAGTATCTGTGATAGCCAAAAAAATAAACCCAGACGCTGAAGCTGATAAAATACTACAACTTTTTCCCATAATCCTCCATTTCAGTTTCCTGTGTTAAATAAACTTCATCAATCCCTTGATTCATTTTGTAAAACTCAAACATCATAACTTTGAAGTTGAAAAATAAATTGTTTTATTTTAAAACAGTTTAAAATAATACTGCTCTTATCTTTTTATTTTGGATTTTTATGTAAAATTTTGTATGAAAAAGGGACTTCTATTTTTAAGAATGTTTGAAAATAGTTTTCCTAGATCTGTGGTTTCCAAATGTTTTTGGTCATATACCTCATCAGTTAAAAATATTATTATATTCCCTAAAGTATGTGTGCCTGTGTATTTATATGACTATATACAAATATTGGAAACCCTGTGGCGTAGTGGTTAAGTGCTATGGCTGCTAACCAAAGGGTTGGCAGTTCAAATCCGCCAGGTGCTCCTTGGAAACTCTATGAGGCAGTTCTACTCTGTCCTATAGGGTCGCTATGAGTTGGAATCGACTCGACGGCACTGGGTTTGGTTTGGTTTTTTATACAAATATACTAATTTTTTATCCGCATTATAAAACTTATCCAAAAAGAAAATTCAAAATAAATAAATATGAATATAACTAAAATACCTATTTCCTCCTTCACTTCAATGGATCACCTTGTACATGCCTTGGGATTTTTCTACCACACTTTCCTTGGGCCTGTATTTATCTTAAAGGCTGAACTATTTCATGCTTTATTGTCTCTTCTGAGTTATTGTTTTATCACAATGACTATTACTATAAAAAAAAATACTGTATAGAACTGTTTAAAGGTCACTTTTCTTGAAGAATTCTCATTCATTTTCATATTTGCATATGTACCTATGCAAAGGTCATTTTTCTTGGGAGTGTGTTCTTTTATTTCATATCTGTTTGTAAATATTTGTATACCACCACATGACTGTTTCATTTTTTACTTGTCATAAACTTTTAGATAAGAGCTGCAGGGAACTTTGTGCTAGAGATAAAGAATGATGAATTAAAGAGGTGACTGAAGAAAAAACTATTTTTACTATGAGCAATGTTACCCATCAAGTCCTCCTAAAGAAAGATTTCACATATTAGGAAGATATAGATGACTCAGGAAAGAGTATTTCTTCTAAATTAGCTGTAATTTAATGTTCAGTGCAATATATGGTAAAGAAATGGGGGAGAAATGCTCTATATTTTATAAGACAAGGCATTCTGCATGACAGACATGTAGGTATGTGTTTGTCAAACCATTGTAGAATTGTTTCAGCCATAACATTTGGAAGGTGACTAGATTACAAGGTGTTTGTGTTCTTCATTTTTATGTGTCGTAATATGCTATGAGTCAGCATCAACTCAACAGCAACGGGTTTGGGTTTTTTTTTTTTTTAATATGCTTTTGCAGAACCAAGAGGTCTAATAGTTTGTTGAATAAATTTAGTTGGATTAATGAAAGAATGAGCTTTCTACCTCATTTTCTTAGTTTCAATATAAATAATTTGGGCCAAAAACAACAACCTGAAGTGCTTAGCATGTATAAACTACCAGAGGCTCTAGGTTCTTTGAAATGTTAGACTTCATGACACTAAACCTGCCCTGCCAAGTAGTTTTCATACAGCATTTGTACTCCCCTCAAACTCCTTGGCTTAGTAGTAAATTCAGTTAGGAAAGTCTGATTTCTGATTTTTTTTTAATTGTACTTTAGATGAAGGTTTACGGAACAAACTAGTTTCTCATTAAGCAGTTAGTACACACATTGTTTTATGACATTGGTTAACAACCCCATGACATCGCAACACTCTCCGTTCTCAACCTTGGGTTCCCTATTACCAGCTTTCTTGTTCCCTCCTGGCTTCTAGTCCTTGCACCTGGGCTGGTGTGCCTCTTTAGTCTTGTTTTTTTTATGGGCCTGTCCAATCTTTCTCTGAAGGGTGAACCACAGACTGACTTCATTACTGAGCTGAAAGGATGTCCAGGGGCCATACCCTCAGGGTTTCTCCAGTCTCTGTCAGGCCAGCAAGTTTGGTCTTTCCTTCTGCGTTAGGATTTTGTTCTACATTTTTCTCCAGCTCTGCCCAGGACCCTCTATTGTGATCCCTGTCAGAGCAGTCAATGGTGGTAGCCAGGTGCCATCTAGCTGTACTGGACTCAGTCTGGTGGAGGCCATGGTAGATGTGGTCCATTAGTCCTTTGGACCAATCTTTCCCTTGCATCTTTAGTTTTCTTCATTCTTCCTTGCTCCTGATGGGATGAGACCAGTGGAGTATCCTAGATGGCCACTGACCCCATACGCTACTCACCAAAATAGAATGTAGAACATTTTCTTTATATTATGCCAATTGAACTAGACGTTCCCCAAAACCACGGCCTTCACAGCTTTCAATCCAGCAATTTCATCCCTCAGGGAGTTTGGTTGTTGTCTCTGGAGCTTCCATGACAAGTTGTACTGGCTTATACAAGTCGTGCTAGCTTCCCCAGTATTGTGTACTGTCTTACCCTTCACTAAAGTTACCACTTATTTATTGTCTATTTAGTGTTTTTCCATTCCCACCCCTCCCCTCCCTTGTAACTATCAAAGATTGTTTCCTTCTGTGTGTAAACCTTCTCATGAGTTTTTAACAGTAGTGGTTTCATACAATGTGATTTCTGATTATTTTTAATCCTTTTGTTTTTAATGTGCTGTATTGTACTTTTGGAGCCCTGGTAGCACAGTGGTTAAGAACTCAGCTGCTAACCAAAAGGTTGGCAGTTCGAATCCACCAGCCACTCCTTGAAAACCCTATGAGGCTAGCTCTACTCTATCCTATAGGGTTGCTATTAGTTGGAATCGACTCGATGGCAACAGGTTTTGTTTTGTTTATTGTTTTACTCATATTTCTTCCACATAACTTCTTGGATTATTGGTTTAATAGTTTTCATTAAATTTGGAAATTATTCATCCATTTTTACTTTAAATATTTTTTTGGTCTTTCCTTCCTTCAGGGACTCCGATTACATGTATAGTCGCTATGCGTCAGAATCCACTCGACGGCAGTTGGTTTGGTTTTTGGTTCTGGAGGCCACTTAAAGTTGTTTCAGAGCTAACTAAGGCTCTATTTTCTTTCCACCTTTTTCCTCTGTGTGTTTCATTTTGAATAATTCATATTGCTATGTCTTTAAGCTCACTAGTCCATTCTTCTGGGGTATATAACCTGTTGTTAATCCTATCCACTATATTTTTCGTTTTAGAGATTATAACATTTATCTCTAAAAGGTAGACTTGGGTCTTTCCTATATCTCCCATATATCTCCTTGAAATGTTCATGTTTTCATCTTCCTATTAGCATATAGGGTATAGTTATAATAACCGTTTTAGTGTCCGTGTCTATTAATTCTATCATCTGTCATTTCTGCATCTGTTCCTTTGTTTCATTTTTCTGTACCTTATGGGCTGTATTTTTCTGCTTCTTTGCATGCCTAGTAATGTGTTATTGGATCCCAGACATCGTGAATTTTACCTTGTTTGGTGCTGGATATTTTTATGCTTTTAAATATATTCGAGCTTTGTTAATTTATTTTGTTCTTTCCAAGTTATTAAGTCACATGCATGTGCTGGTTAGGACTCAGCTGAGGACATAAGTATCCTCTACTGATCTCTGGAGCGATCTCTCTCTCTCTCTCTCTCTCTCTCTCTGCAGCTCTCTTTTTCCCATACTGCTTTCTTCTTTCGGGTTCTCTGCCTTGCAAATTCTGAGTTATGAACTCAGGGGGACACAGGGCTCTGTGTGGGTGCTCCCTGTACCAGACAGTAACTGAGGCACTAGTAGAATGGACCTCATTTAGTTCTTTCCCTCAGGCATCACTGTACTGTGCTGCCTGTTGCCCAGTGTCTGAAACTCATTGTTTCATATATTTTGTCTTGTTTTGTAGTTGTTTACAGTGGGAGACTAAATCAGTGCCGATTACTACATGATGCCTAAAAGTGGAATTGTTTTGATAGGGATTTTTCCAAAAGGTTTAAGTTCAATTTTGATAACAAAGTAAAACGTCCACCTTGAGGCAAGGAGTTTTGAGGAGGTTTCCCAAAGGACCTGCAGTGGGTCAATAGTGAAATTATCCTTTATCTTCTAAATAAAGAGAGGGTATAGTCTTCATTTCTAGGACTTTTTTATATATTGAATATCAACATTTTGGAAGGAAATTAGGCGAAAGATGTGGTATCTATTTAGCCGATTTCTGTCATCAACAGGATGATGCATTTACGTACTTGGGCAAAAGAAGCTGAAGAGGTGTTGTGAGCTGCCCTTGAGTTGACCCCCGACTCATGGAGACCCCCATGCACAACGGAATACAATGTTGCCCAGTTCTGCACCATCCCCATGATTGGTTGTGGATCGGACCATTTTGTTACGTAGGGTTTTCATTGGCTAACTGTTGGAAGTAGATTGCCAGGCCTTTCTTTCTTGTCTGTCTTAGTCTAGAAGCGCTGCTGAAACCTGTTAAGACATCATATTTTATAGCAAAGAAATGTTGGCTAAAGAAATGGTTCCCAACCTTGATTTTGAGACAATCCAAAGTGCAGCAAATTATGTCGAAGAGTGTATTAAAATTCTTTTCCCCAGATTCTTAACCTTAAAACTAATTTGATACCCAAATATTAATTTTAGGAAAGAAGAATGTCTAAGAAATCAAGCAATTAAACTGGGAGTTGATTTTATAGTTCCAGAAAGCAAAGATATACTTTTCCTATTTCTGACTCTATTCAGTGAGATTTTAATCTGCTCATGATTTATGACAATGCAAATGCATCTGCAACAATAATGTAGAAATCATTTATCTCTAGTTTTATCCATAAGGAGGGTACTTTACTGAGAAGTGTGCATTTTCTACCCCTAAGATGATATCCTTTTGACAGATAAATACACCAAACTGCTTTTCAAGCTACCAACTGAGCTCAGTGTGACAGATTGCTGAGGGAAAAGAAAGCTTATTTTCTTCTTGTCATTAATAGTTAATTGTTATTGCAATTTCTCAGATGGGAGATGTGGGTTAGGAAAATCATATCCATCCTTTCCAAAAGTGCTTCGATGGTATTAGAGGGGATCACATGGCAGCAATAAGCCTATTCCTTGAAGAATTAAGTGGAGTGCAGTGGGTCTGTAGATTTTTTTTTTTTTCTCCCCCCTTTAAAGCACTTCAGAGAGTCACTCGCTTTCTCAAATACTCCACGTGGAATAGTCAATCAATGCTAAAGTTTAATGAAATTTCTCATGTTCTGGAAGGTTTACATACGGTATCTCTGAAACGTGTCTTTTGGGGGGTTGTTACAGGTTGAATTGTGTCCCAAAAATATATATATGTTGTAAATCGTAACCTCTATGCCTGTGGTTGTAGACCTGGTGGCAAAGTGGTTAAGAGCTCAGGCTGCTAATGAAAAAATCAGCAGTTCAAACCCACCAGCCACTCCTTGGAAACCCTATGGGGAAGTTCCACTCTGTCCTATAAGGTCGCTTTGGGTTGAAATGGACTCTACAGCACACAACAAGAACACAAACAATGCCTGTGATTATAATCCCATTTGGGTTGTCTTTGCTATGTTAATGAGACAGGATTAGTGTAGAGTGTGTCTTGAGTCAATCTCTTTTGAGACATAAAAAAAAATTAAACAAGAATGTGAAAAGCAGAGATGGGGGAAGAGAGACGCCATGCCACGTGAAGATTGTACAAGAGCAGAAGCTCAGAGGAGACAAGGACCTTCCTCCAGAGCTGACAGAGAAAGCCTTCCCCTAGAACCACTGCCCTGAATTCGGAGTTCTAGCCTCCTAAACTGTGAGAAGGCAAATTCCTATTTGTTAAAGCCATCCACTTGTGATTTTTCTGTGCAGTGCTAGATAACTAAGACAGGGGTAGCATGGGTGCCCATCGTAATGCTTCATGCAATACTGGAGTATTTTTTTCACTCACTCTTCTGCAGGGTCTCTTGTGAAATTATAGTGGTAGTTAGAACAACATCTTGCAGTACTGTGGGCTAATTCTTTCAACATCTCTGGGATTTTTGTGACTCCGCTAATTAGGGTGAAGAATAAAAGGTGACAAGGAAGATCAATTAGTAGGGAAAGAAGTAGAGTTTTAAACTATCCTTAAAACACAGCAGAAAGACAAAGAGGCCAGTTTGACAATCTCTACCAAATGGACAGTGTATCTACAAAAGGATTCTTGCTTGAAGTAAAGTGAGCTGAAAAGCTAAAGTAATGTCTTAAAAACAGAAAAATCTTGATGTAAATATTGGTCAATGTTAAATGAAATCATTGAAATTTAGCTTTATTTACTGTTTTGGAATGGGCGAAGTCTCTCTAGGGCAATGAGATGGATGATGCTCTAGCAGTATGGTCAGGCCGTAAGTCCACTAATAATATCTGTTTGACCTTGGACAAGTCACTGACCTCTCTACCCTTCATCTACTGTTTCCTCATTGGCATAGTAGACATGGTAATGGATCCTACTGCCTAGGGCTATTGTGAGAATCCAGTGACCTAGTGCATATGCATGGCTCAGTAAGTTCCGGTATTGTTATTAATAATCATAAATACTTAGCACACCCACATTTGCTTCAGTTATCTGGAAATGTACAATGAAAGGGGCCAATGAAAGGGGCTTGGATCGGCAAACTAGTCTGAAGGCTGAGACCAGAATTCCCTGAGTTGACAACTGAGTTTTCTGCTTTTATTTTTGCCCAGAGGCCCACCTCTACCTAACAGTGTTGTTCAATTGGGAGCTCTTACTTAATAGCTATAGTGTTTGCTTTAGAAAATTCTGCAAGCCAGCATTTTCCCCCCCAAAGCTACAGAAGAATATTAGAAAATACATTATTTTTAACTTAATCAGCCGGACTATGAACACCATCTCTGTCTTTATTTTGTTTTTCAAGCCGCCTGCCGAATTTCACTTTGGGGACATGTTTACTGAACTTCTGACATAAAATGCACATAAAATGGTGATAAGAATATCACATTTTGTAGGCACCTGTCAGTTTGTAAAATGCCCCACGCAATTATTATTGCAGAACGGAACCTCTCCTGGTCAGCTTTACATCGGTGGGAAAACTGTGGTTGTGTCCATCAAATGCAAACATTCAAAGTCACTGCTGCAAATACCGTTTTCATCTTAGCTTTTTATGGATGTGAAGTTTTATCCTAGTGAGTCCTCTTCGTCTTCTTGTCGGCACCATCACTGAGAAATCACAATGATCCCCGAGGGCATGCTGACTTTTTGTGAGATGTTCGCTGCTCCTCCACTAATACGTGTTACCCTTTCGGATAATCTGTTAAAGCAGAGCCTAGTTCATGCCGACAAGATGTTGTCATGGAACTGCCACAGTGCATTTCAATTAGGCTTGATTTTTTTTACCTACAAGGTCTTAAAGCTAATTGTCTCAGAGAGCTTTTGTCTTCCTGTGAACGACAGAGATGTAATCACAGCACTTTGTGAAAGGAAAAGAAAGATGCATAGCACAGAGATTTTCATTGTCATTTCAAATGCTAGGTACATTTCCCACCATGGCATTCTCATTCCAGTTGAGAAGCTCCTTGAATTCAAAACACACTTATTAGAGAAATGTTTTCTCAGTAAGCTTTTCCTGGCAACATTTGTTTTTGGTATGGATTTCCTGTTTTTTATATATAAAAGCAGCTTTGTTGCTTTATTTCAATATTCAAGAAGATAGTCTTTTAAAATTGATAGTCAAGTAATTATTTAAAAATTAGTTTCAGATGATCATTCTAGAGAGGTTAATGCATACTAACTTTTTGCTATTAAGTTTGGCACATACCTAGAAAATAAGGGAAAAGACTTTTCTCTGAAAGTAAAAATATTATGTTCACAGTCTCAGAGACTAGACATATTTTTCATATTACTACTCAATGTTAGAAAATGTATTGGACAGTTCTTCTACTTGGTATTTGAGAACTGACTATTGCACAACAAATTCTAGGGACTGTGTGCATTTTGAGTCCTCTCATTGAACCATAGCAATTGCTCATTAATTTTAGATGAAGGTTTTATTGGAACAGAACTACTGAAAATAACTTCAGGGTAGCTCTTTAGGGTTTAATGAACATAGCAGATGCTTACCAAAAACCAAACCAGATGCTTACCTGGATGTATTTATAGGGAGTAGTCCAAACAAGGAGTGAGAGAAAGTGAAACACGATGATGTCCCTGGAAAAGTCCAGCTGTATTTATATGACTGTTGCAAGCTGTTTACCTTTTCCTTGTGCTATATCTTACAAAAACAAATTACTAATATGTCTTCCATTCCAAAGTTCATCTAAATAAGGTGGAAATTGATTCACTAACAATCTGAGTTCAGCTTTATCAGATTAGATAATATATCAACAAGAGGACATGTTTAAAATCTGAAAAAGAACTTCACAGAATATCTTTAAAGGAAGTATATTAAATAGTGTTGGCTGCTACGTTTAGTTTCTTCCTCTCTTTCTTAGCTGAATTAATCACATTGGTAGATGAAACAGTATTCAAACAATTCAACATTTATTGAGGGTCTCTACCAGAGGTTGGGGCAATAATAGGTGAATACAAAGATGAATATATTTGAAATCTTCCACCAAGGAATTCAAAATGTATTGAACCAAGAGTTTATAATGTAAGGGTAAAGATAGGCAAGTAGATTTTATCAGTTAGAAATGCATTCTTCAGCAAGAAACAGAAAATCCAACTATCAGCGGCTTATTCAATAAAGAAATTATTTTCTCACATGTAAAAAGTGTATAGTGAACAGTGCTGGGCAGAGGCAGTAATTCTACCATGTTACATTTCTTTGCTTTGCCATCCTTGGCATGTGCCTCCTGACCTCCTGCTTTCCCCTCATGGTGCAATATAGCTGCCACATCTCCAAGCATACCATCAGTGTTCTAGGCAGGCAGGAGGAAGAGGCAGAGAGCTCCCTTCTTATGCCTGTCTCTTTCATAAAGAAGCATGAATTCCCTTTTAAGTGCCTGTCTCTTTCATAAAGAAGCATGAATTCCCTTTTAAGTCCCCTACAAGCATGTCAGAACTGTGCAACATGACTGCACCTACATGTAAGGAAGGCTGCAGAAATGAGTATTTAGCTTTTCTAACCTCTTTGGTGGGGAGTGGCAAAGGAGAAAGAAGGGACTGGGGAATTTCTTTGGGGTCAATCTCTCCATAATATCTCCACATAGACTACAATAAGGCAGAAAGAAATCAGCTGTAAAAGAGAAAAAGAACAATTAATTTCTGTTTTGGGATAAGGGTATCATGAAAATAGCACTTAGTTTAGAGCTTTTAGGATAAATATGACTTTGGTAAGGGGGTGGGGGCTGCAAAACAATTCAAAACAATACATAAAGGAAAGGCATAAGGTATAAAGTGACATGGTATGTTTAAGGAATGAGTGAATGGCAGTATGATCTCAGGGAGTATAGACATGTGCTGGTAGGGAAGTTGTGTGCTGAGAATATACAATACAAAGGGACTTTGGGATTCGTATGTAGAGGATCTGTTAACTTTCAGTGGCTTCCCAGAACATGAAAAATCAAAATAAAACTTGTTAGGCTGATACTCAAGGCTCTTGATGCCTTGTACCTTACCTGCATTGATTGCTAAATTCTTTCCTACCACTAAAAACTAGCTAAAAAAAAAAAAAAAATTTTTTTCTTTTTTTTTTTTTTTACCACTGAGCAATTCTGACTCATGGTGATCCTACATGTGTGTGTATATACCATATATATGCCAATATCTTAGATCAAACTGGATTATCCCCCACAACAGCACACTTTCTGTAGCCAGACAATGCTTTCTGCTATGGATGCTACTGCAATGCTCTCCCCAACCCTTTCCAGCCTAAAATTCTACCCATCATTCAAGGCCCATCCCAAATAACAAGGAGAAGCATCTCTTATCACCTTCATTGGATCTAATCATACTCTTTTGGACTATCCAGTACTTATCTATTATGGTCCTTTGTTGGGAAGGGTGAGCTAGAATAGATCTAAACTCCTTCATTCAGGTTCAAAGACTGGCAAGAACGATGACTCAGACTCAGTTCAAGATTGCTTTCATTTCAGATGGCTCCCAAACAGGCAGCCGAGCAGTGCAAGGGAGATATGTAGGATTAGGATGCAAGTGAGTGGCTATAGCTCCCCAGTGTCTCTCTAGTCCTGCATGAAGACGTGCCTGTAGTTGGTTAGTCAATTCAGGCCTCTGAAAGTAAGAAAACTACCAGATCAGAAGAGGCCAGAACTATAGTTTCAGTGCCTTTTATCCTACATAGCCAGGGACGGTGCCACATCAGTACTGCGAGGTCTATCTATTACCAAGTAGAGAATTTTTTGCTTTGGCATAAGTATATTCCACATTCTGTTTCTGACCAGGACCTACCCACAGAATCTTGTCACATATTTTTTTTTCAATATTATAGCTACTTATGTATATCTTTTAGACATGCTAGCGTAGTGGTTAAGAGCATGGGCTCTAGAGTTGAACTTCCAGAGTTTAAATCTCAAGTCTACCACTTACAAGTTGTGTGATCTTGAGCAGCATGCCTCAATTTTTTCATCAATACAGTGGAAACAATAATGGTACCCAATGCTTTTGGTTGTTGTGGATATTAAATGAGATAATCCAAGTAAACTATTTAAGCCAGTGCCTCAGAATAGTTGATGTTTTTTGTCAAGTTTAGATAATTTTTTGAGGGAGAGGACTATTTCCTTCATATTTATATTTTCCCTTGTTATATTTAACAGTTACAATGTACACAATGGAGTCCTGCTGATATAGAGGTTAAATGTTTGTCTACTAACCAAAAGGTTGGCAGTTCAAATCCACCACCCGCTCCTTGGAAACACTATGGGACAGTTATACTCTGTCCTATAGGGTCGCTATGAGTTGGAATCAACTTGACGACAATGGGTTTTTTTGGTTTTGAATGTACACAGTAGGTTCCTGGTGATTACTAGCCGAAAGATTGGCCATTCAAACCCAATCGGAGGTACGTCTGAAGATATGACTGGTGATCTGCTTCTGAAGGGTCACAGCTTTGAAAACCTTATGGAGCAGTTCTGCTCTGCACACAAGGGGTTACCATGAGTGAGAATCAGCTTGACAGCAAACAAAAACAACAAGGTACATAATAAATATTTGAAGAATGATTTAATGAATGACTAAATTGATTTCAGTACTGCATGACTCTAGAAATGAGAGGAGGAACCATTGACACAGCCTGGCAATAGAAATTGAAAATAAATGGGCTTTTCTCCAACACAGAAAAGCATCAATCCATTAAAAAAGCAGTCAGCTCCACACTGATAAACTGCTGGTAGAAGTGTACATTTTACAACCTCTCTGGAGGGTGATTTGGAAAAATTATCAAAAGTCCCTCAAAAAATTGTATATTTTGACTGAGTAATTCTAATTTTAAAAATTCTAAGAAAATAGTACACGACACGCACGAAAGAATGTTTCTTGTAGGATAAAATGGAAACAACATAAATGTCCATCAGTGAGCATTAATTAAATAAATTTTAAAATATTTATACAATGATAATATAAACCCACAAATTTGATACAGAAGTCACCATACAGTAAATGAAAAAAGGCCATCAACATCACAGAGAATATAAGCCTATTTCTATTAAGAAATTAATAATAAAAAGAATATATGATATCTTTTTATGTACAAAAATAAGTCTGGGGAGGTACATAAAATATTATTAGTTATCTTTGTAGTAACATTTGGATAAACTTTATTTTTTTTCTTTATCCTATTTTTTGAAATTGTCACAATGAAAGTCTGGAAAAAAAATAAAGCTTTCCTTTTGTAAAAAACAATCATCTTGAAACTTGATTTTTTACGAACACCCAGGGCAAATGACCTGCGGTTCTCAACATGTTCACACATTCATCAAGGCTGTCAGCAGTGTGTCTTTGGATCTGAAGTCAGTGGGCAGTGTGTTGGAAGCAGAGAACCAGGAAGCCGACTGACTCTAATCCCATTTCTGTTGTTAACTTTGTGTGTGGCCTGGGGCAACGAGCCATGTGGTTATTGGTAGAGTACCATTAGGAAGATTTGGGTAAATTTACCTCTTACTTAAGTAGCTAGCATCAGCATTTTTCAAATGCTAAAACGAAATAGCTAATTACCATCTTAACTATAAAGAGCATGAGGCCGTGGTGGTTTAGTGGTAGAATTCTTGCCTTCCGTACCGGAGACCGGGGTTCTCTTGCGGACCAATGCACCTCATGTGCTGCCTCCACCTGCCTGATAGTCGAGGATTTCATGTTGCTATCATGCTGAATAGGTTTCAGTGGAGCTTCCAGACTAAGACAAGGAAGAAAGACCTGGTGATCTACTTCCAAAAATCAGCCAGTGAAAACCCTATGGATCACAACTGACAGACTAGATGGCAGCTAACAGAAGCATAAAGAGCAAAACAAGGATTAAAGACTGTAATTATGAGTTAAAGAGCCCTCTTGGGACAATAATTAAGAGCTTGGCTGCTAATCAAAAGGTCAGCAGTTGAAGCTCACTAGCCACTGTGCAGAGAAAAGCCCTGGTGATCTGGTCCAATAAAGATTTCAGCCTAGGAAATCCTATGGGGCAGTTCTGCTCTGTCCTATAGGGTCACTGTGAGTTGGAATCGACTCGACGGCACACAACAATTTGGAGTTAAAACACACACACACACACACACACACACACACACGGCCAGAATTACCGAGAGAAAAGAAAGGGACCTAGGGCAAAAAATTTAAGTAGTCACTCACTCTCAGGGTCATGTAAACAGATTATCTGATTCTAATCCCATTTCTAACGCCATATTTTATACGCTACATCTCACATACTTTGGACATATTATTAGGAGAGACCAGTCCCTGGAGAAGGACATCATGCTTGATAAAGTGAGGGTCAGCAAAAAAGAAAAAAGACCCTCAGAGAGATGGATTGGCAAAGTAGCTGCAACAATGGGCTCAAACATAGCAACAATTGTGAGGATGATGCAAGACCAGTCAGCATTTCATTCTGTTGTACATAGGGTCACTTTGAGTTGGAACCAACTTGACAACACCTAACAACAACAGGCACCTCTCACTTTAGTTCCTGTCTGGCACATGTGCATGGGTGCTCACACGCACAGATTAGCAGCCTTTGAAAAGAGGACAACAAATAGATCTGCAGATTGTCAGTTTCTGTGATGTTTCTTCATCAAATATGTGGAAATGACCTAACTGCATTTAGAAAGAGAAAACTGCTCTGCCTTCTGGTAGGTGATGAGGATGAGTCAAGAGTCACTCTTACCCATTCGTTTCTCCATGGACATCACTGTTGTTAAAAATATAATCATGTATTAGTTCAAAAGAATAACACAATTTTTGATTGCTCTATGATTTAATGAACAATTTGCAAATTGGAGAAATGTCCCCTCATGTAAGAGGAAGCCACTTCCAGAGAAGGGAGAATTCACAGAGACTCAAATAACTTTTGCTTTAAAAAATACAGGTTTCCATGGTGATGAAGAACTTAATGGCTACTGAGTTAACATTAAAAAGGTAACTTCACAGATTTGCCCCTCCACCCACCTGCAGTCCCAAGACCTCCAGAAATTCAAATTAAAGGAGTCCAATTCATTCTCATTTAACAATAGATGAATGGTTTTGCTCGTCTGCACTTTGGAACAGGATGAAAAGTTGATTATCTACTTTGAGTGAGAAATAGTTAATTTTGGGTTAAGAATTAAGTTTGTGAATAACAGCCCTTTTTAAATAAAAGTAAAATATCTTCTTTTTAGTATAAATTTGATTCCACACTGTCTTCTTTGAGTAAACTAGAATTCCCACAATAGAGGCCACCCACCCAGTGCGGTATAGAGGCCACAGGATCCACATAAAATGCCACAATGACCACCTACACAGTGATCCAGGAAATCCTCCACTCATCTGTCTACAACAACCTTTAAGACTCCACGTGCATCTGTTTCTGTTAGCCTCTACTGGAATTCACATACTGCTTTCTCTTGATGTTCCCCGCTTAGATTTTAGTATCCAACTCTGGACAGTTGAACTTAGTATTGTCAAAGAGCAAACTGGAGCCTCTGTCAAAATTAAAGCAAAGAGTGTTACTGAAGGAGTAAAGTGGTCTGGATCAGGCAGCACTTAGTGAGGATTCACCGAAGTACTCTTCCATCAAAAAGAATTTTTCACAGAGTTTAACAGAAAATTCAGGAAATTACAAGGAAAAATTCTGATTGGCTGACATTTACAAAACTATGCTTTAACAGACAACAGGCAATAATGAGATCCCTTAAGCTTTGTTTTGTTAATCATAAAGTTTGAGTCAGTTAACTTCTTGCTAATCTGTGGTTATCTTGGGGGCCAGCCTGAGTAAGTGTTCTTTCTGGGACCATACTGTGTGAGGAAGGGAGGAGAGGGGAACCCACAGGTTTCCTGAGGTATTCTGAGTAGCTGACTTTTGAGAGTCAGCTCAGAATGAACAATAAACAACAAAAATGGAGTCCAACCTACATCTTTGGCAGAAGCCTTTCCTTATACCAAATACCTAGATTTTGGAGGCTCCTTCACAATATTGATCTGGCAACCCCAAAGGGTGCTTCTTTTGGTTATTGTCCCACATTTCTTGTCTCCGTGATCTCAAAGTGCGAACTCCCCATGCCCAGGGTAGGCACCTGGACTCCATTGGCCAGGAGAAAAATGCTGAAGTGATTAACAGGGATTGTGGGGCAATACTGTGCTTTAACATGGCCAATCTCTCTTTGGCACAGAGGCCAATAGCAAGTGCTTCAGTAGCAAAACTTTAGCATGACTTCAAATCAAAATTTTACTTTTATAAGACATGGTAGATAGGCTTCCAAACTTTGCTGTTGAAGGCAAGATTTAACCTTATCAAATTAGACTCTCACACTATGTAGGCGTATAATAAAAATCAAATCCACATGATAATATTTCACTCAAACACTCATTCATTCTCATGAGTTGTTATTGTTGGGTGCCATCAAGTTGATTTAACTCATCGCGACCATAAGTAAAAAAATTAAGTACCACCAGGAAATTCTGACATAAAAAAAAAACAAACCAACTGCCATCACGTGGATTCCGACTCATAGCGACCCTATAGGACAGATTACTGCAGCCCGATAGAGTTTCCAAGGAGCAACTGGCGGATTCGAACTGCCAACCTCTTGGTTAGCAGCTGTAGTACTTAACCACTACGCCACCAGGGTTTCCATTCTGACACATATAGATGAAAAATTACACTCACAGTGACATTTCAGGCCTAACTTTTTTAAAATAAGTGATTTCTAAGGCATTATGTTGAAAGAAATTTTATTTAGTGCTAAAAGTAGTAATTTATATTCTCGCAGAATTACTTATTGAAGTTATATCTTAGAATATTATTAATATTATTAATGTTGCAAGCAACAGGAAAGCAAGAATATCTGAAAACCTAGGTTCTAGCCCAGTTCTTCCAATAGGTGTGTAACTTCAGATGGGAAACTAACTTTCTCTGAGTTTGATAAAATGCGTTTGTGAACTAAGAAAGATAAACCAGTTACCATGAAGTAGAGACTTCATCTCATGGCGACCCCATGTGTGTCAGAGTAGAATTGTACTGCATAGGATTTTCAGTGACTGATATTTTCACAAGCAAATTGCCAGGCTTTTCTTCTGAGGTGCCTCTGGGTAGGCTCGAACCTCCAACCTTCCAGTTAGCAGATAAGCACATTAACCATTTGTACCTCCCAGAGACATTAGAATGAGAGAGACAAAATCTCTAAGATCCCATCACTTTAACATGCCAGGATTCTTAATTATTATCTAACAGGTATTTGCAAACAGTATAACAGTGTATTTGAAATTAATAACAAATTCATGGCCCTGTCGTTGCCATTAATAGTCAAAGTTATTTTATTTGTTGTATTTTATATATAATTCCTGTAACTATATATTAATATAGATTAAAATTTGGAAAGATATGACTTCTTCTACATAGCTCCTCTCAATATAATTTGGTTATTATTGCCTAATGGAGTAAATGAGAAAGTATTTTATGAATCATAGAGGGTATCTGTGAAAATATTACTGTTTATAAAGCTGCATTAATTGAACAAATTATGTATGCAAAGACAGCTGTTTTAAGCTGGTGCTGCTTGTGTTTTGTGAGTAATTTAATAATTTTTTTAATATTATCATTCGTTTGATTTCGATGAGAACACTATGTAATCTAACATTTTTTCTTTGCAGTCAGACAAGAGACCTAAATTAGAGGGTGACAATTACTTGGGTTGTGCAAGCATTCTGTTCAGCAATGTGGGCTAAAGACAAACTGACTCTTATAGGTTTCTAATAAATATTCCTTCAATTTGGTAGTCACAATCTATTTGGCTACACCCCACACCATCTGATTTTACCCTCATGCCTCTAGGATAAAAACCAAAACTTTCTACAAGTACAAAGATAACATGGGAGAAAGACAAGTTCAACATAATACCTCTGAAAAAGCTGTTTGTTATCATAGATTATCAGTATTATTAGATGGGCTTTAAGAATATAGGATCCAACTCTATCCATTTAAAGCTAAAAAAGCTGGAATCCAGATATGTAAAGTGACTGTTCAGCTTATACAGTTAGTGAAAGATCAAGGATCTTAACCTAAATCTTTATATTTTTCAGTGAATTCTCATCCTACTATGCCATAATAGGTCTTTTTAAAAATGGCTATTATTAAAACTAGTTTACATATGATCTTCTCCGCATTAATGAGCCCCACTTGTTGTATGGGAGGATAAGAGGAAGAGAATGTGGAGGACTTAAATAGATATGTGACCTTGGACAGATCATTAACACTTTTCAGCCTCAGTTTTCTTCATTAGCAAAATGTGGATAATAATTTACCTAACTCATGAGTTTACTGTAAATATTGATTATTTCAATGTGTTAAGTGTAAGCACTTACAGTCCCCAAACCAAAAACCAAACCCACTGCCGTCAAGTCGATTCCGACTCATAGCAACTCTATAGGGCAGAGTAGAACTGCTCCACAGAGTTTCCAAGGAGCACCTGGTGGATTCTAACTGCCATCCCAGGACATAGCAAATGCTACCTAACAATATCATTAACATCACATGCTAGCAAAATTTTGCTGAAGATAATTCAAAAAAGCCTGCAGCCATACATCGATAGGGAGCTGCCCAAAACTCAAGTTGGATTCAGAGAAGGATATGGAACCAGAGATATCATTGCTGATAATGGGTAGATCTTGGCCAAAAGCAGAGAATACTAGAAAGATGTTTACCTGTGTTTTATTCACTACACAAAGGCATTCGGCTAGACAGAGGCATTCAACTGTGTGGATCATGATAAATTATGAGCAACATTATGAAAAATGGGAGTTCTAGAACACTTAATTGTACTCATGTGGAACTCATGTGATGAAGAGGCAATCACTCAGACAGAACAAGGGGATATTACATGGTTTAAAATTGGAAAAGGTATGTGTCAGGGTTGTATCCTTTCACTGTACTTATTCAATCTGTATGCTGAGCAATTAATCTGAGAAGCTGGGCTATATGGAGAGGAACACAGTATCAGAATTGGAGGAAGACTCGTTAACAACCTGCAATATGCAGATGACACAACCTTGCTTGATTAAATTAAGATGAAAGTAAAAGACTACACCCTTCAGTATAGACTATACCTGAATGCGAAGAAAACAAAAATCCTCAAAAATGGGCCCATAAATAACATCACGATAAAGAAATTGAAGTTATCAAGGATTTCATTCTACTTGGATGAATCAACACCCATGGAAGTAACAGTCAAGAAACAAATGGAGTATATTACATTGGGCAAATCTGCTGCAAAAGAGCTCTTAAAAGTTTTAAAAAACAAAGATGTCACTTTGATTTGATGATTAAGATGCACATTACCCAAGCCATGATCTTTTCAAACCACCTAATACGCATGTGAAAGCTGGCAGTCATAAAGGAAGACCAAAGAAGAATTGATGCATTCGAAATGTGGAATTGGCAAAGAGCATTAAATATGCCATGGACAATCCTGGAGGAAGTACAGTAGCCAGAATGCTCCTTAAAAGCAAGGATGGAGAGACTTTGTCTCGCTTACTTTGAACACATCATCAGGAGGGACCTATTGTTGGAGAAAGACATCATGCCTGATAAAATAGAGGGTCAGCAAAAAATAGAGAAACTCTCAACGAAATAAATTGACACAGTGGGTACAGCAGTGGGCTTAAACGTAGCAACAGTTGTGAGGATGGTGCAGGACTGGGCAATGTTTTGTTCTGTTATACATAAGGTATGAGTCGGAACCAACTCGACGGCACCTAATAACCACCACATTTTAAGGTTTAGCTCTTATTATTGTTAATACCAACATTATTTATTCAAGCTTTTCCTTATTCCTCCTTTAGCCCCATCTTCCTTTTGCCCTAATCACTGGCTTAGTGTGTCAGCGAGTTCCTATCTCTCTTTGAAACTGTATCGCATTCTGTGAGTGCTCAGGGATTTCTACCTCAGGCTCTACAACCACAGCACAATAAGTAGAACAGGCTGTCTGAAATGTAGTGATCAAGGAAGAAAGTGGTTGAAGACAAGTTTGGAGAAATAGGCAAAGGCCAGATCTCTCTGTGATTCTGTGCTGTGACCTGCCCTGCTGTGTGACAAAGTACTTGTGACATGGATGCTTTTGGGTGCTGTAAATTTACATAACAGGACGTGGACTGGGCTTATTTTATGAAAAACCACCTCTTCTTCGAAATGATTTACATATCAAACATTTAAAGTGCTCTTCCTTTTTTCTCATCAACAAGAACATGTTCTGGTGATTCTTTCCCAGAAAAAGTTGACTTTTTGTTACTTAGCTAAACTTTGATAATGAAATATATGCATATCGCTGTAAACATTATGTCTGTAGTGTGAAAATCAGTGCTATAAGATCCCTAATGACAAAGAAATATAAATTTTGCACTTGGGCATTGTTTAATGTTAAAATTAAGTATACTATCTTCTCCCACAGCTCTCAACTTTTTGAGACATCATCTTGTTGAAATTCAATACATAAAGAAAAAACTTTATTCCAGGGAAACTTAAACATGTGATGCTTGGACACGAATCAGAATTTTTAACTATTGAGGAGGAAGCAAGAATAACATGCCCAAGCAAATATAAAATAATACATGGTTGTGTGTCTAGGTTTAAATGCATTTTGTTTAATATACGTACATATAACATGCATGTAATATATATGTATATATGGTGGTGCAGTGGTTAAGAGGTACGGCTGCTAACCAAAAGATCGGCAGTTCTAATCCACCAGCTGCTCCTTGGAAGCCCTATGGGGCAGTTCTACTATGTCCTGTAGGGTTGCTATGAGTCAGAATCCACTCTAGGGCAATAGGTTTGGTTTTGGTTTATGTACTTATTTAACACACATAGACACAGATTTACCCTAGATGGCTAAATGTCATGATTTGGTCTAAAATTACATTGGGCTATTCCTTGTAGATAAAGGTTAGTGTGTACGGGTATGGTCAGAGAGGTAGGTAGGCCTCATACGCTCTTCCACTGATCGAGGAGTTAGGTGCCCTTAAAAGGTGATCACAAAAATATTTGCAAATCATATATCTGATAAGGGTCTAGTATCTAGAATATATAAAAAACTATTACAACTCAACACCAAAAAAGTCAAACAACTCATTAAAAAATGGACAAAGGACTTGAATAGACATTTCTCCAAAGATAGACAAATGGCCAACAAGCACATGAAAAGATGCTCATGTGTTTATTAATCATGGGGGAAATGAAAATAAAAACCACACTGAGTTAACACTTTATACCCACTAAGATGGCTATAACCAAAAAAGAGAACAGCAATTATTGGTGAGAATGTGGAGAATCCTGGTAAGAATAAAAATGATGCAGTCACTTTAGAAAATAGTTTGGCAGTTCCTCAACATGTTAAACATAGAGTTATCATATGGCCTAGTAATTCTACTCCAAGGTATACACCTCAGAAATTGAAAACATAAGTATACATCTATACTCATGTTCATGGCAGCATTATTCACAATAGCTAAAAGGTGGAAACAGCCCAAAAGTCCTCCAGTGGATGAGTGGATAAACAAATTTGTTGTCTATACATACAATGGAATATTATTCAGTCATAAAAAAATTAAATAACGATACATGCTACAATGTGGATGAACCTCAAAAACATTACGCTACGTGAAAGAAGTCACATGTTGTATGATCCTATTTGTATGAAATAGCCAGAGTATATAAACCCATAAAGACAAAAAGCATACCGGTGGTTGCTAGTGGATGAGAAGAGGGAATAATTGGAAGAAACTATTTAATAGATAAGGGGTTTTACTTTGGAAAGTGGGAAAAGTTTTGGAACTAAATAGAATTGGTAATTGTACAACATTATGAATGCAATAAATGCCACTGAATTGTTCGTTAAAAAAAAAAAAAGCCATAGGTTCCTTTGGGGAAACCTGGGAGAAAGATTAACATAAATTTTGGGCAGTGTAGTGGGATCCTTCTTCCAGGGGACCCAGACTCCCCTTCATTCAAGGGGTTGTGGGTATTTAAATTTGCTCAAGTCTGGAAATTGATTGAGGGGCCATGACTCTCTATTCTGGAGATTTGAGTTAGATTGATGTTCATTTGAACTAGAATTCTTCAGCTTGTACAGATCAAGTAAATATTTAGTAGATTTCCTATCTATGTCACTCCTAGGTCACCATGACTAAGTAACCAGTGCCTTAAGTCCGTATGAGTTAGACTATTCTGACTACCGCTTTGACTCTGCTGTCCATTATGGTAACCACACCCACCTTGTCTTTGTTGATTGAGGTTGCCAGTGGGCCCCTCCCACCATGGAGTTCAATCAGCCCCGTTGCCATAGAATCTGTTCCGACTCACAACGAACCTATAGGAGAGAATGGAACTGTCCCATAGAGTTTCCAAGGAGTGGCTGGTGGTTTCAAACTCCCAACCTTTTGGTTAGCAGTCTAAGCTCTTAACCACTGCACCACCAGGGCTCCCCATTGTAGTTAAGTGTCTTAATTTAGTTAGGACCATTCCCCCTGTCAAATCTGCAACAGCAATCATAGCAGTCTTCAAGGATGCTGGGGCTATTTTCACAAATTTGTTCCTCACCGTTGTGGTAAAAACTGTGTCCTCTGGGCACTCCATGTGTTAATCTGTGGGTCTAACCTGATAAATTCACTCTAACATGCCAGTTTCCCTAAGCCTTTGGGTATCTTCTTCTACAGTGTTCCAAGGCAGGTCTGGTACTTCAACTTGATTTAGTTTTGACTACCACGTAATACAGGCTTCAGTGACCCAAACAAATAAACTGTTAGATCTTATCCTAAACTCTTGAGCTGAAATATTGAATGAAGAATCTGTGCCTTCTGGGCTCATATCGATAAACTCAGACTGATCCATCTTTATGTGCCTTGCACCATAGCCATTCCCACACATATTCCCCAGATTTCTGTTTGTACATATTAGAAAAGTCAAGCAGTTCTTTTGGAGTGTATTGTACCTCCTCCTGGGTCATACTTTGTACTTCACCTTTTGGAGCTCACTGGCACTTAAGGCTGGTTATAGGTCTAGAAGCCAAAATGTGTGGTGGGTTGTGTTTTGAGAACATTCAGCATTGTCTTGTAAGACATCTCTTCAGATGATGCCCCAGGCAATGATTCAGACAAAGGCTTTTCAGACACAGACAAGTTAATCTCATCAGATGGGGGTGGAGGTGCTAATGATTTTACTGGGGAGGATAGCGTAGCAGACAAAGATGGAGTAACTTCTTCGAATGGGAATGAGAGGGCTAGTTCTGTTGGCAGGAGTGATTCAATGGAATTTAGGGGCTCAGTGTTCACAGCTTCCAGATTATCTGCTGATAAGTCCACATCCCAAGTTTCAGAATCCTGTTTCTTCCCAATCAATGCCTTCACTTTAACTTCAGACACCACTTGAGGTTGGGAATTCGGTAGATGTTGTAATTCAGCCACTCTTACAATAAGACTCTGGGTTTCGTTTTCACCAATATCATTTCTGTTACTACAAGTCATAAGGCTTTCTTTCAAGGCATAAAGTGGAAACTTTGAAGTCATTTATGCAGTGCTCGAGTTTTGAAGCCCTGAGCTCATCTCTTTCTTTCACCATTTTGTCTAGCAAAAGTAGCAGCTTCCTTATACTTCTCATTATGACAAATTTGCGAAAATGTATCAAACATGCTATCACTCAAAGAATTTCCTCTCACCAATACCTAATCTGTTGGTGGTGAAATTTTGTGTATTTCTATTGCCACCACCATGGGTGACACTACTGGTATTTTTTTTTTTTAATAACTTTTATTAAGCTTCAAGTGAACGTTTACAAATCCAATCAGTCTGTCACATATAAGTTTACATACATCTCACTCCCTACTCCCACTTGCTCTCCCCCTCTTGAGTCAGCCCTTTCAGTCTCTCCTTTCTTGACAATTTTGCCGGCTTTCCTCTCTCTCTATCCTCCCATCCCCCCTCCAGACAAGAGTTGCCAACACAATCTCCAGTGTCCACCTGATATAATTAGCTCACTCTTCATCAGCGTCTCTCTCCCACCCGCTGACCAGTCCCTTTCGTGTCTGATGAGTTGTCTTCGGGGATGGTTCCTGTGCTGTGCCAACAGAAGGTCTGGGGAGCATGGCCGCCGGGATTCCTCTAGTCTCAGTCAGACCATTAAGTTTGGTCTTTTTATGAGAATTTGGGGTCTGTATCCCACTGATCTCCTGCTCCCTCAGGGGTCCTCTGCTGTGCTCCCTGTCAGGGCAGTCATTGATTGTGGCCAGGCACCAACTAGTTCTTCTGGTCTCAGGATGATGTAGGTCTCTGGTTCATGTGGCCCTTTCTGTCTCTTGGGCTCTTAGTTGTCGTGTGGCCTTGGTGTTCTTCATTTTCCTTTGCTCCAGGTGGGTTGAGACCAATTGATGCATCTTAGATGGCCGCTTGTTAGCATTTAAGACCCCAGACGCCACATTTCAAAGTGGGATGCAGAATGATTTCATAATAGAATTATTTTGCCAATTGACTTAGAAGTCCCCGCAAACCATGTTCCCCAGACCCCCGCGCTTGCTCCGCTGACCTTTGAAGCATTCATTTTATCCCAGAAACTTCTTTGCTTTTGGTCCAGTCCAGTTGAGCTGACCTTCCATGTATTGAGTGTTGTCTTTCCCTTCACCTAAAGCAGTTCTTATCTACTGATTAATCAATAAAAAACCCTTTCCCACCCTCCCTCCCTCCCCCCCTCGTAACCACAAAAGTATGTGTTCTTCTCAGGTTTACTATTTGTCAAGATCTTATAATAGTGATCTTATACAATATTTGTCCTTTTGCCTCTGACTCATTTCGCTCAGCATAATGCCTTCCAGGTTCCTCCATGTTATGAAATGTTTGAGATTCGTCACTGTTCTTTATCGATGCGTAGTATTCCATTGTGTGAATATACCACAATTTATTTACCCATTCATCCGTTGATGGACACCTTGGTTGCTTCCAACTTTTTGCTATTGTAAACAGAGCTGCAATAAACATGGGTGTGCATATATCTGTTCATATGAAGGCTCTTGTATCTCTAGGGTATATTCCCAGGAGTGGGATTTCTGGGTTGTATGGTAGTTCTATTTCTAACTGTTTAAGATAACGCCAGATAAATTTCCAAAGTGGTTGTACCATTTTACATTCCCACCAGCAGTGTATGAGAGTTCCAATCTCTCCGCAGCCTCTCCAACATTTATTATTTTGTGTGTTTTGGATTAATGCCAGCCTTGCTGGTGTGAGATGGAATCTCATCGTAGTTTTAATTTGCATTTCTCTAATGGCTAATGCTCGAGAGCATTTTCTCATGTATCTGTTGGCTGCCTGAATATCTTCTTTAGTGAAATGTGTGTTCATATCCTTTGCCCACTTCTTGATTGGGTTGTTTGTCTTTTTGTGGTTGAGTTTTGACAGAATCATGTAGATTTTAGAGATCAGGCACTGGTCGGAGATGTCATAGCTGAAAATTCTTTCCCAGTCTGTAGGTGGTCTTTTTACTCTTTTGGTGAAGTCTTTAGATGAGCATAGGTGTTTGATTTTTAGGAGCTCCCAGTTATCTGGTTTCTCTTCATCATTTTTGGTAATGTTTTGTATTTTGTTTATGCCTTGTATTAGGGCTCCTAGGGTTGTCCCTATTTTTTCTGCCATGATCTTTATCGTTTTAGTCTTTATGTTTAGGTCTTTGATCCACTTGGAGTTAGTTTTTGTGCATGGTATGAGGTATGGGTCCTGTTTCATTCTTTTGCAAATGGATATCCAGTTATGCCAGCACCATTTGTTAAAAAGGCTATCTTTTCCCCAATTAATTGACACTGGTCCTTTGTCAAATATCAGCTGCTCATACGTGGATGGATCTATGTCTGGGTTCTCAGTTCTGTTCCATTGGTCTATGTGCCTGTTGTTGTACCAGTACCAGGCTGTTTTGACTACTGTGGCTGTATAATAGGTTCTGAAGTCAGGTAAAGTGAGGCCTCTCACTTTCTTCTTCTTTTTCAGTAGTGCTTTGCTTATCCGGGGCTTCTTTCCCTTCCATATGAAATTGGTGATTTGTTTCTCTATCCCCTTAAAATATGACATTGGAATTTGGGTCGGAAGTGCGTTAAATGTATAGATGGCTTTTGGTAGAATAGACATTTTTACTATGTTAAGTCTTCCTATCCATGAGCAAGGTATGTTTTTCCACTTAAGTATGTCCTTTTGAATTCTTGTAGCAGAGTTTTATAGTTTTCTTTGTATAGGTCTTTTACATCTTTGGTAAGATTTATTCCTAAGTATTTTATCTTCTTGGGGGCTACTGTGAATGGTATTGATTTGGTTATTTCCTCTTCGGTGTTCTTTTTGTTGATGTAGAGGAATCCAAGTGATTTTTGTATGTTTATTTTATAACCTGAGACTCTGCCAAACTCTTCTATTAGTTTCAGTAGTTTTCTGGAGGATTCCTTGGGGTTTTCTGTGTATATAATCATGTCATCTGCAAATAGTGATAACTTTACTTCTTCCTTGCCAATCCGGATACCTTTTATTTCTTTGTCTAGCCTAATTGCCCTGGCTAGGACTTCAGCACGATGTTGAATAAGAGCGGTGATAAAGGGCATCCTTGTCTGGTTCCCATTCTCAAGGGAAATGCTTTCAGGTTCTCTCCATTTAGAGTGATATTGGCTGTTGGCTTTGCATAGATGCCCTTTATTATGTTGAGGAATTTTCCTTCAATTCCTATTTTGGTAAGAGTTTTTATCATGAATGGGTGTTGGACTTTGTCAAATGCCTTTTCTGCATCAATTGATAAGATCATGTGGTTTTTGTCTTTTGTTTTATTTATGTGATGGATTACATTAATGGTTTTTCTGATATTAAACCAGCCTTGCATACCTGGTATAAATCCCACTTGATCAGGGTGAATTATTTTTTTGATGTGTTGTTGGATTCTATTGGCTAGAATTTTGTTGAGGATTTTTGCATCAATGTTCATGAGGGATATAGGTCTATAATTTTCTTTTTTTGTAATATCTTTACCTGGTTTTGGTATCAGAGAGATGGTGGCTTCATAGAATGAGTTGGGCAGTATTCCGTCATTTTCTATGCTTTGGAATACCTTCAGAAGTAGTGGTGTTAACTCTTCTCTGAAAGTTTGGTAGAACTCTGCAGTGAAGCCGTCCAAGCCAGGGCTTTTTTTTGTTGGGAGTTTTTTCATTACCGTTTCAATCTCTTTTTTTGTTATGGGTCTATTTAGTTGTTCTACTTCTGAATGTGTTAGTTTAGGTAGGTAGTGTTTTTCCAAGAATTCATCCATTTCTTCTAGGTTTTCAAATTTGTTAGAGTACAATTTTTCATAATAATCTGAAATGATTCTTCTAATTTCATTTGGTTCTGTTGTGATGTGGTCCTTCTCGTTTCTTATTCGGGTTATTTGTTTCCTTTCCTGTATTTCTTTAGTCAGTCTAGCCAATGGTTTATCAATTTTGTTAATTTTTTCAAAGAACCAGCTTTTGGCTTTGTTAATTCTTTCAATTGTTTTTCTGTTCTCTAATTCATTTAGTTCAGCTCTAATTTTTATTATTTGTTTTCTTCTGGTGCCTGATGGATTCTTTTGTTGCTCACTTTCTATTTGTTCAAGTTGTAGGGACAGTTCTCTGATTTTGGCTCTTTCTTCTTTCTGTATGTATGCATTTATCGATATAAATTGGCCTCTGAGCACTGCTTTTGCTGTGTCCCAGAGGTTTTGATAGGAAGTATTTTCATTCTCGTTGCTTTCTATGAATTTCCTTATTCCCTCCTTGATGTCTTCTATAACCCAGTCTTTTTTCAGGAGGGTATTGTTCATTTTCCAAGTATTTGATTTCTTTTCCCTAGTTTTTCTGTTATTGATCTCTAGTTTTATTGCTTTGTGGTCTGAGAAGATGCTTTGTAATATTTCGATGTTTTGGACTCTGCAAAGGTTTGTTTTATGACCTAATATGTGGTCTATTCTAGAGAATGTTCCATGTGCACTAGAAAAAAAAGTATATTTTGCAGCAGTTGGGTGGAGAGTTCTGTATAAGTCAATGAGGTCAAGTTGGTTGATTGTTGTAATTAGATCTTCCGTGTCTCTATTGAGCTTCTTACTGGATGTCCTGTCCTTCTCTGAAAGTGGTGTGTTGAAGTCTCCTACTATAATTGTGGAGGTATCTATCTCACTTTTCAATTCTGTTAAAATTTGATTTATGTATCTTGCAGCCCTGTCATTGGGTGCATAAATATTTAATATGGTTATGTCTTCCTGATCAATTGTCCCTTTTATCATTATATAGTGTCCTTCTTTATCCTTTGTGGTGGATTTAAGTCTAAAGTCTATTTTGTCAGAAATTAATATTGCTACTCCTCTTCTTTTTTGCTTATTGTTTGCTTGATATACTTTTTTCCATCCTTTGAGTTTTAGTTTGTTTGTGTCTCTAAGTCTAAGGTGTGTCTCTTGTAGGCAGCATATAGATGGATCGTGTTTCTATATCCAGTCTGTGACTCTCTGTCTCTTTATTGGTGCATTTAGTCCATTTACATTCAGCGTAATTATAGATAAATAAGTTTTTAGTGCTGTCATTTTGATGCCTTTTTATGTGTGTTGTTGACAATTTCATTTTTCCGCATACTTTTTTGTGCTGAGGCGTTTTTCTTAGTAAATTGTGAGATCCTCATTTTCATAGTGTTTGACCTTATGTTAGTTGAGTCGTTACGTTTTTCCTGGCTTTTATCTTGAGTTATAGAGTTGTTATACCTTTTTGTGGTTACCTTATTATTTACCCCTATTTTTCTAAGTAAAAACCTAACTTGTATTGTTCTATATCGCCTTGTATCACTCTCCATATGGCAGTTCAATGCCTCCTGTGTTTAGTCCCTCTTTTTGATTATTGTGATCTTTTACCTATTGACTTCCATGATTCCCTGTTATTTGTATTTTTTTTTTAATTAATCTTAATTTGTTTGTTTTTGTGATTTCCCTATTTGAGTTGATATCAGGACGTTCTGTTTTGTGACCTTGTGTTGTGCTGGTATCTGATATTATTGGTTCTCTGACCAAACAATATCCTTTAGTATTTCTTGTAGCTTTGGTTTGGTTTTTGCAAATTCTCTAAACTTGTGTTTGTCTGTAAATATCTTAATTTCGCCTGCATATTTCAGAGAGAGTTTTGCTGGATATATGATCCTTGGCTGGCAGTTTTTCTCCTTCAGTGTTCTGTATATGTCGTCCCATTCCTTTCTTGTGTGCAGGGTTTCTGCTGAGTAGTCTGAACTTATTCTTATTGATTCTCCCTTGAAGGAAACCTTTCTTTTCTCCCTGGCTGCTTTTAAAATTTTCTGTTTATCTTTGGTTTTGGTGAGTTTGATGATAATATGTCTTGGTGTTTTTCTTTTTGGATCAATCTTAAATGGGGTTCGATGAGCATCTTGGATAGATATCCTTTCATCTTTCATGATGTCAGGGAAGTTTTCTGTCAGGAGTTCTTCAACTATTTTCTCTGTGTTTTCTGTCCCCCCTCCCTGTTCTGGGACTCCAATCACCCACAGGTTATCCTTCTTGATAGAGTCCCACATGATTCTTAGGGTTTCTTCATTTTTTTTTAAATTCTTTTATCTGATTTTTTTTCAGCTATGTTGGTGTTGATTCCCTGGTCCTCCAGATGTCCCAGTCTGCATTCTAATTGCTCGAGTCTGCTCCTCTGACTTCCTATTGCGTTGTCTAATTCTGTAATTTTATTGTTAATCTTTTGGATTTCTACATGTTGTCTCTCTATGGATTCTTGCAACTTATTAATTTTTCCACTATGTTCTTGAATAATCTTTTTGAGTTCTTCAACAGTTTTATCGGTGTGTTCCTTGGCTTTTTCTGCAGTTATCCTAATTTCATTTGTGATATCTTTAAGCATTCTGTAAATTAGTTTTTTATATTCTGTATCTGATAATTGCAGGATTGTATCTTCATTTGGGAAAGATTTTGATTCTTTTGTTTGGGGGGTTGGAGAAGCTGTCCCGGTCTGCTTCTTTAAGTGGTTTGATATGGATTGTTGTCTCCGAGCCATCACTGGGAAACTAGTTTTTCCAGAAAATCCGCTAAAAAAAAATGCCGTCAGACCCCTATCAGAGTTCTCCCTCTGGCTCAGGCTATTCAGATGTTAATGAAGCCGCCTGGGGAGGGTGGGGGAGGGAACAGAGAGATAGGAGAGTAGCACCTCAGAATATAGCCAGAGTTGCTTGTCTTGCGTGGAATGACTATTATATCTGAGATTCCCGCGGGCGCGTCGCCTATGTGTGCTGGCTGTGTGGAGATTGCCCCCGGGGGGTCTGGCCCGCTGGAGTCACGGTCAGATCCTCCGCTTCCAGCCCCACGCCCAGCGTCAAGGCTCCCCTACTGGGACGGTGCACTCTCGACTCCAAAATCAGTCATTGCCTCCCGGGGACTTCTTGTCTCTCCAGCCGCGTGGCCGTGCCGCCTCCGCGAATCAGGTGGGCCCCCTCCCGGGGTTAGTTCAGATGGGTGGAGCAGCTCCCCGTGCTTGTGCCGTGACCGAGTGTCCCGGCTGGGACGCTGTTCTCCCTGCTCCAATACCAGTCGCTGCCTCCCGGGGACTTCTCCTATCGGCTGCGTCCCACGCCGCCCGCGCGACCCGGCTGGGCCCCTTCCCGGGGTTAGTTCAGGGGGGTGGAGCAGCTCTCCGTGTTTATGCCGTACCTGCGTCCAATCCAAATCCCGGCGAGACGGTTCCCCGGCTGGGACGCTGCTCTTCCTGCTCCAAGACCAGTCACTGCCTCCCGGGGACTTCTACCGGCTGCGTCCCACGCCGCCTGCGGAACCGGCTGGTCTCCCTCCCGGGGTTAGTTCAAGGGGGTGGAGCAGCTCTCTGTGCTTGTGCCGTACCTGACTGGTACGCTGGCTCCAGGCTCTGGAAACAATCGCTGCTTCCCCGTATTAGTTCGTTCTCCGTCTCTAAATCTGTGTTTGTTGTTCAGGGCTCGTAGATTGTTATGTATGTGATCGATTCACTTGTTTTTCCATGTCTTTGTTGTAAGAGGGATCCGAGGTAGCGTCTGTCTAGTCCGCCATCTTGGCTCCGCCCCCCCACTACTGGTATTTGAATACTGGTGGCATAGCTTCCAGCATCACAGCAACATGCAATCCCCCACAGTAAAACAAACTGACAGACATGTGAGGAGTCAACCATGACAAACAGGTTTCAGCTGAGCTTCCAGACTAAGACAGACTAGGAAGAAAGATCTGGCAGTCTACTTCTGAGAAGATTTAGCCAGTGAAATTCTTATGAGTAGCAGTGGAACACTGTTTGATATAGCGCTGGAAGATGAGCCCCTTAGGTTGGAAGGCACTCAAAATATAACTGGGGAGGAGCTGTCTTCTCAAAGTACAGTCCACCTTAATGACATGGATGGAGTCAAGTTTTCAGGACCTTCCTTTGTTGCTGTAGCACAACTCAGAATGAGAAGAACCATGCTGGAAACATCCATTAATAACCAAAGCCTGGAATGTACAAAGTATGAATCTAGGAAAATTAGAAGTCATCAAAAATGAAACGGAAAGAATAAACATTGATATCCTGGGCATTGGTGAGCAGAAACAGATTGGTATTGGCCATTTTGAATTGGACAATCATATAGTCTACCATGCTGGGAACTACTATGCTGAAGTACAGCCCTGTCAGTGATAGGATAATATCCATATGCCTATAAGGAAAACCAGTTAATACAACTATTATTCCAATTTACTCACCAACACTAAGGCCAAAGATGAAGAAATTGAAGATTTTTAGCAACTTCTCCAGTCTGAAATTGATCAAACATGAAATCAGGATTGGAATGCAAAAGTTGGAAACAAAGAAGAAGGGTCAGTAGTTGGAAAATATGGCCTTGGTGATAGAAACAATACCGGAGACTGCATGATAGAATTTTACAAGACCAATGACTTCATTGCAAATACCCTTTTTAACCAACATGAAAGGCAACTATACACGTGGACCTCATGAGATGGAATACACAAGAATCAAATCGTCTACATCTGTGGGAAGAAATGATGGAAAAGCTCAATATCATCAGTCAGAACAATGCTGGTGGCCGACTGCAGCGCAGACCATCAATTGCTCATATGCAAGTTCAAGTTGAAACTGAAGAACATTAGAAGTCCAGGAGAGACAAAGCACGACCTTGAGTATATCCCACTTGAATTTAGAGACCATCTCAAGAATAGATATGATGAATTGAACACTAATGATCAAACACCAGATGAGTTGTGGAAGGACATCATATATGAAGAAAGCAAGAGGTCATTCAAAAGACAGGAAAGAAAGAAAAGACCAAAATGGATGTCAGAAGAGACTCTGAGACTTGCCCTTAAACACTGAATAGCTAATATGAAAGGAAGAAATCATAAAGTAAAAGAGTTGAACAGATTTCAAAGGGCTGCTCAAGAAGACAAAGTATTATAATGACATGTTCAAAGAACTGGAAATGGAAAATCAAAAGGGAAGAACATGCTCTGCAGTTCTCAAGCTGAAAGAACTAAAGAAAAAATTCAAGCTTTGAATTGCAATATTGAAGGATTCTATGGGAAAAATATTAAAGGACTGAGGAAGCATCAAAAGCAAATGGAAGGAAAACACGGAGTCACTATACCAAAAAGAATTGGTCAGGGTTCAGCCATTTCAGGAGGTACTGTATGAACAGGAACCAATGGTACTGAAGGAAGAAATCCAACTGGCACTGAAGGCATTTACGAAAAACAAGGCTCCAGAAATTGATGGAATACCAACTGAAATGTTTCAACAAATGGATGCGGCACTGGAAGCACTCACTGATATATGCCGAGAAATTTGGAAGACAGCTACCTGGCCAACTGATTGGAAAAGATCCATATATATGCCTATTCCCAAGAAAGGTGATCCCATTGAATGTGGGAATTATCAAACAATATTATTAATATCACAAGCAAGTAAAATTTTTCTGAAGATCATTCAAAAGCAGCTATAGTAGTATATCTACAGGGAATTGGCAGAAATCCAAGCCAGATTCAGAAGAGGATATGGAACCAGGTATATCATTGCTGATGCTGGATGGATCCTGACTGAAAGCATGAAATAAAGATGTTTGCCTGTGTTTTATTGACTATGCAAAGGCACTCAACTGTGTGGATCATAACAAATTATGGATAGCATTACAAAGAATGGGTATTCTAGAACACTTAATTGTACTCGTGAGGAACCTGTGCAGAGATCAAGAGGCAGTCGTTCGAACAGAACAAGGGAACACTGTGTGGTTTAAAGTCAGGAAAGGTGTGTGTCAAGGTTGTATCCTTTCACCATACCTATTCAATGTGTATGCTGAGCAAATAACCTGAGAAGCTGGACTTTATGAAGAACAAGGTATTAGAATTGGAGGAAGACTCGTTAACAACCTGCATTATGCAGATGACACAACCTTGCTTGCTGAAAGTGAAGAGGACTTGTAGCACCTACTGACGAAGATCAAAGACCACAGCCTTCAGTATAGATTACGTCTCAACACAAAGAAAACAAAAATCCTCACAACTGTACCAATAAGCAACATCGTGATAAATGGGGAAAAGATTGAAGTTGTCAATGATTTCATTTTACTTGGATCCACAATCAATACCCATGGAAACAGCAGTCGAGAAATCAAAAGATGCATTGCATTGGGCAAGTCTGAAGCAAAAGATCTCTTTAAAGTGTTGAAAAGCAAAGATGTCACCTTGACAACTAAGGTGCATCTGACTCAAGCCATGATGTTTTTAATCGCCTCCTATGCATGTGAAAGCTGGACAGTGAATAAGGAAGGCCAAAGAAGAACTGACAGGTTTGAACTGTGGTTTTGGAGAAGAATACTGAATATACCATGGACTGCCAAAAGAACGAACAAATCTGTCTTGGAAGAAGTACATCCAGAGTGCTCCTTAGAAGCAAGGATGGCGAGACTACGTCTCACGTACTTTGGATATGTTGTCGGGAGGGATCAGTCCCTGGAGAAGGACATCATGCTTGGTAAAGTAGAGGGTCAGTGAAAAAGAGAAAGACTGTCAATGGAATGGATTGGCACAGTAGCTGCAACAATGTGCTTAAGCATAGCAATGATTGTGAGGATCACGAAGGACCGGGCAATATTTCATTCTGTTGTATATAGGGTCACTATAAGTTGGAACCAACTCACTGGCACCTCACAACAACATTGCCACCTCATGCCATGGATTAGCAGTGCCCTCTTTACTACTGGAAGCAGAGATATCAACATCGTTAAGACTTACCAAACTTGAGAAACAATTTTGAAAACTCATTGTTACAGTTTGTTTCTCTAGGACCATTCTCAGAACCAAATATCTTACTTAGGCTGGGTTCTCTAGACAGGCAAAATCAGTGAAGTATCTATCATCTATCTATCTATCTATCTATCTATCTATCTATCTATCTATCTATCTATCTATCTATCTATCTATCTATCTATCTATCTATCTATCTATCTATCATCTATCTATCTATCTATCTATCTATCATCTATCTATCTATCATCTATCTATCTATCTATCTATCTATCTATCTATCTATCTATCTATCTATCTATCTATCTATCTATATCTATCTACCTATCTATCTATCTACCTATCTACCTATCTACCTAATCTATCTATCTAATCTATCTATCTATCTATCTATCTATCTATCTATCTATCTATCTATCTATCTATCTATCTATCTATCTATCTATCTATCTATCTATCTATCTATCTATCTATCTATCATCTGTTTAGAGAGAGATTTATATCAAGAAATGGCTCATGCGGTTGTAGAGGCCGGAAAGTCCCAAGTACATGGGTTAGGTTGGAGGTTTCTCCCGAAGTCCCGAGTCCATAGGTCAGGCAGGGGGCTTCTCCCAACCCATGAAGCTGCAGGGGCTGGTGAACCCAAGATCCAGACTGCAGAGGCTGACAAATTCCAAGATTGGCAAGCAAGCTGCTTGCTCAAGTCCCAAGGACTGGAGGTCAGATGAACAGGAGCCAGTGAAGGATCCAGAGTGAGCAACAGCCAGCAAGCCTCACCAGAAAGTCCATCTGTATTGAATGCAGACCACACCCCCAAGGAAACTCCCTTTCAACTGATTGGCTACTCACAGCAGATCCCATCATGGAGGTGACCACATTATATCAGATACCGTGGAAGTGATTACATTGTTTTATGACTGCCAAATGCATCATAATAGCCAAACCACTGAGAATCATGACCCAGTCAAGTTAACACACAACCTTAATGATCAAAGGGGGCAAAGAAATGGGACAATTCGTAGAGGTAGATGTCGGTCCTTATTTTTTTTAATGACTTAAACATATTTATAGGAGCCCTAGAGGCACAACAGTTAAGGGCCTGGCTACTAACTGAAAGGTCAGTAGTTCAAACCACCAGCTACTCTGCAGGAAGAAGATGTGGCAGTCTGCTTCCGTAAAGATTACCACCTTGGAAACCCTATAGGGCAGTTCTACAATGTCCTCTAGGGTCGCTATGAGTCGGAATTGCCTTGACAGCAAATTTTTTTTCAGTTATACATATTTATATGCTTATGAGAATAATCCAGTAGTGAGGGAAGTGCTGATAATGCCCTTCTCAAAATACATGACAACCAGCAGTACTCAAGGAGAGGAAGAAAATCCTGGAGAACATGGCAGGGGCTGAAATACAGAGCATACGCAGATGGATTTGCCTTTGATAGGAGCAGGAAAAATATCTTTCACAGGAATCTGAGGGCAGAGATGGTGCTTTAAAAAATCAATATATGTCCAATGTCTACAGTGCTTCGCATATACTGTTGTTTTTAGGTGCCATCAAGTCAGTTCTGACTCAGGGACCTTATGTACGACAGAATGAAACTTTGCCCAGTCCTGCACCATCCTCACAGTCTTGCTGTTTGAGCCTATTGTTGCACCCACTGTGTCAATCTATCTTGTTGAGGATCTTCCTCTTTTTTCACTGACCATCTTCTTTATCAAGCATGATGTCCTTCTCCAGGGAGTGGTTCCTCCTGATAACATGTCCAAAGTACGTGCCGTATGTTAGGAGCTCAATAAATATTTATGGTGTGAATAAAGTAAACATCTATTCCAAGCCAGGGAGACAAAACAAGCAGTAAGGCCAAAGAGGAAACATGAAAGAGTGGAGAGTAGGCAAAAGCAAAGGCAGGGACACGACTTATTCATACTCCTTGATAGACCAGACCAGACCTGTTGCAGCTGTATCGATTTTGACCCATAGTGACCTTATAGGACAAAGTAGAACTGCCCCCGTAGGATTTCCAAGGAGCAGCTGATGGATTTGAACTGCCAACCTTTTGGTGAGCAGCCAAGCTCTTAACTACTATGCTACCAGGGCCCACTCATTGATAAGCTATTGCTTTTTTTATAATGTGTTTTTTATCATCTTGATTAATCAACTTAGTTAATTTTTTTAAAAAATCAAATTGTACTTTTTATGTGAAGACATAGCCATATGGGAGCTTAGTTAGTTCAGTTTTGGGCTTACTTTGTGTCTTGTGATCCCCTAACAGTGTACATTCTCAAGTGGAAGATGTGCTTTCTACATTATAATTCATTATCAGACACATGACAGGTGTCCAAAAAATTTGTTGACTTGCATATGATTTTCCTTAGTTCCCATGATTATCTTCAACACTGATAAAATTACTGGTTATGTATATTAAACCAAAACACACACATTCACTAATCACGCATCTATTTTGTATTAAAGGCGCTAACTGGCACTTGGTAAAACCTAATTCACAGTCAGAGAGTCAAAGTTTGTTTATAAAGCTAGGAATAACCATAATGGAAAAAAAAAAAAGGCTGTATACCCTAGTCAAGTTCACATAAATTCAATTTTATTGCACATATGTCAGGGTAGTCAGTTGAAACAGAAGACAGATTCCCTGTTATTAAAAATCTAGTATAAATACATTTTTAACATACAGGACTCACTGAAACATTTTTGAAAATTTGTTATTTAGCAGTTGCCTTTCTCAAAATACATGACAGCCAGCAGTACTCAAAAATTAAACACCATAAAAGAGTACGTATCAAATAAGATACGTTTGCTAACTAGACGTATTTATGATTTTTGTTTTCTTTTTGTATTGTATTAAGGATGATCCACTGATGGTAATAAATCAAGAAACTTTGTTACTGCCTTTGAAGTAAAGGTAATAAAACGTTTTGTGATTCCCGTATGTTTCTCTAGTTTAATGCAATACAAAGAGAAATGATATTTATATACACTAATGGAGTGTATGAATAATGAATGATGCAGCAATATTTTTTATCATGTGGTAATACAAAATTCAAAACAATATACTCAGAAGAATTTTGATGAGTTAATAACAAATGTGAATTTATTCTCACACATTGAATAACCCCATAGATGCGAATTTATTATATTCTAGAATTACTGGGAAATTTTCATTTGCAACTTGTTAGAAAAACACCAGAGATTGAGCTCATCTTTTATTATTCTGTCCTGAAGGCATTTCAACATCCTGATTATTTACTCGAACTTTCTTGAGTCTAAGAGTAATATGTTATAATAGTCATATTTAGAATGTTTTTGCAACAATAAATATTTTTAGAATAAAAAATAATTTTAAAAAAGAACATAACTTTAAAAAAGAGAGAAAAACAGAGCAGAACTAATTTAGGTTGGGCGGAACCTAACAAAAGAACCCCTGACCATTTAAACTGAGACCTGAACAGTGAGTAAGTCAGTTGGAAAGTGACAAAGAGAGTAACATGGAGTACTCGTATAGCTATACCAGCCTGATAATAAATCCGTGGTGATTACCAGCAGTCTCCTTCTGCCCCACTTGCCCACCCACATACACATCTACTATTACCGGATCTTCAACCCTCTTCACTTTTCCTACCCTGGTTTTTGTATGAAATTCCTAGAAGATAACAGCTTTTCTTCATAAACGTGGCTCTTTTAGTTTTGTGTGACTTATGCAGAAGGGAAGTTTCCTACCCTAGTTCCCTTTGGTCACCTGGTCTGGGGTTTCCTGTGCCCAGCAAGTTGCCAGAGATGTTGGAGGTGGTGATACGTATACCAAAGCTTCCAGGTGTGATATCGATGCCATTGATAATCTACACCAAGGACACTGTTTTCCGATTGCTGCTGAGGCTCAAGGTTTTACTTCTCATCATTGCAGGACCCATGTGTGCTGTCAACTGCCTGAGCCCTGCATGTGACAAAGCTCTGATCTATATAGCATCAAAGGAAGAGAATTCCTCTCCATCCTCTCCATCATTCTTGATTTTATATGTTCCTAAATTGATGTTTTTTGTCTTTTAATTTCAGGCTTCATTTCCCCAGAGTTTTGGCATAAATCTTAACCTACATTTCTCTTTCCTCCTCTTCCATTTCACTTAAGTCCATTGTCCTTAAATCCCTCTGGTGATTCTCAACCCTTACTTCTCTTAGGATGAGTTCCCTCAGAGGAAGCGCCTTTGTCATTTGTGTAAATAGACATGTGGTTTTTCTAGCCATAAGGCTTCCAGTTATGCCAGATTTTCCTGAATCCCCAAGTGGGCACACCATTATTTCAAGGTATGATCGTTCTCATATTAAACCAGCTGCTGTTGAGTCAACTCCAACTCATGGCAACCGCATCTGTGTCAGAGTAGAACTATGCTTCACAGGGTTTTCAGTGGCTAATTTTTAGGAAGTAGATTGCCAGACCTTTCTTCTGAGGTGCCTGGGTGGACTCAAACCTCCAACCTTTCAGTTAGCAGCCGAGCCCATTTGCATCACCAGGGGACTCAATTTTCATATTACTTCTAAAATTCTGGCAACTAGGTTTCTCAATAAACATCTTTTGCAAAGGATTTTTCATTATGATTTCATGTGGACTTAAAAAATTGCATGTATGATTCTAGAATCTCTATATAGTGGCTATGAGATGATCTAAGATAATGTGTCCACCCGAACTAGACAACCCCTTCTCCCTTATTCCTTCAAAAATTATTAAGGAGATCATTAGTAAGGAAATATTGCTCATTTGTGATATGTTATAGGAGTCAATATGTGTATAAAATTCAGTGTCTTTTTTTTTAATATTTATGCCCTATATGGGAGTTTTAAAATTACAAATTTTTAATTATTTTAAAAATAATTATATCTTACTGTCTATATTTTTTAAATAAGCTAATTCAAGATGCAAGCATGAAATTTACATCATTTATGAGATGACATCATGGACAGTAAATTATAATCCGGATAAGAGATTATGACAGAAAAGTTCAAAGAGAGACAAAGAATCTTTTCCATATTATGCGCAGTGGCTGTAGTCCTTGCTTGCTGTTTATGGGATAGCCACATGACATAGTAGAAAGAACAACTGAATTGGGACTAAGAAGGCCTGAGAATGAGTTTTGGTTGTCCCGAGTTAGCCTTTAACCTTTTTGAATTACAGTTGCTTTATCTGTAAAATGGAACAAATTATCTGCCCAACTTAACAATAACAAAAATAATTAATGGTAATATTTATTGAGTATACAGTATGTACCAGGCAACATGCTAAGCACCTTAGAAGCTTTGTCTCAATTAATCCCCTTTAACAACCCTCTGAGGTAGGTATAATTTCCATTCACTCTTTCAGATGAAGAAAATGATGTTGAGAGAGACTAAGCAACTAGCCCCAGGTCAGCCAACTATAAGAGGCAAAACTGTGCTTCAGACCCAGAACATGTAACTCTGAATCCTTGCACTTAACTGGTGCACTATACCAAGGGGGAGATAATAAGTGAGTGGTATTAACTCTGAAATCACTGTGGCTATTTTCCTCTGAAACATGTGGTTGAAACCAGTCATTTCTCAAAAGAGCAACTGCATTTTCTGTAACCGTCAACAGCTATAAAAAAATCTTTGACATTAGCCCAGCAATAGAACTTATCATTCAAATCCCACCACACATATCTATTTTAATGTTTTCTGTCACCTTACAGACCTTAACCAAATATGCACATATTTTTATAGTTATAATTAAAGTATACACTGTTACATTGTGCTTGTTTCACCTACTATTAAATTATATACCTATTTTGTTCATTCATTCAAATGGTATTTATTAAGCTTCTGCCATGGGCCAGGCATTGTCCAGACTCTGCATATTCACCAATAAGCCAAATAGACAAAACCTCTGCTCTCATGAAGCATAACTTCTAGTAGGAAGAAAGCATAATAAAATGGTGAAAGGTGCTAAGAAAAAGAGAGTAGGGTAAGTGGACAGTGACAGGCAAGTTGATAGTTTAAAATAATATATTAGGGAAGTCCTCTCTGAAAAGGTGCTGTCTTAGTAAATTTGTGCTGCTATAACAGAAAAACCACAAGTGGATGGCTTTAACAAAGAGAAATTTATTCTCTCACATCCTAGTAGGCTAGAAGTCCAAATTCAAGGTGCCAGCTCCAGGGGGAAGGCTTTCTTTCTCTGTCACCTCTGGAGGATGATCCTTGTCATCAATCTTTCCTTGGTCTAGGAGCTTCTCCATGCAGGAACCCGGGGTCTAAAGGACACGCTGTACTCCCAGCACTGCTTTCTTGGTTGTATAGGTCCCCATGTCTCTCTGCTCACATCTCTCTTTTATATCTCAAAAGAAGTTGGCTCAAGATACAACCCAACCTTGTAGATTGAGTACTACCTTATTAACATAACTGCCACTAATCCCATCTCACCAACATGTAGAGATAGGATTTACAACACATAGGAAAATCAGATCAGCTGACAAAATAGTGAACAATGATGCAATACTGAGAATCATGGCCCAGCCAATTTGACAGATATTTTGGGAGAACACAATTCAATCCATGACAGGTAGGGTTTGAGTAAACAGAGGTACAGTTTGAGAGAGAAGCCCAGTAGATATCTCAGGGAAGAACGTTCCTAACAGACAGTAAAGGCAAAGGCCCTGAAGAAGGAGTGAACTGTGTGTTTAAAGAGCAACAATGAAACCAGAATGAATGTAGTGGAATAAGAAGCAGAGAGTGAAAATAAATGAGGTGCTGATAGGGAGATTAAGTGGGGCTTTATCAGATTCAATTTGTATTTTAATTCAGAATGAAATGGCCTGACCCTGTGGGTTTTTCGGGAGACTGATGTGATTTAATTTATAATTTAAAATATTATCCTAGCTTCTGTCGAGAGAATAAACTATAGTGGGCAGAGTGGAAACAAGAAGACCAATTAAAACGTTGTCGTCATGGTCCAAGTGAGAGATGATGGGAGTTAAAAAAGGTTGGTAGGATGTATTGAGAAATGGTCTTTTTCTCAATGTTGTTCAAAGGTAGAACTGATTGGATTTACCAACTGTGGGGCATGAGAGAAAGAATGGAGGCAAGAATGATGCCTGGTATTTTAATAAGAGCACATGAAATATTGAAGTTGCCAGTTATGGAAAAGAAAAGAATGGGGAGAGGAAAGGATTAGGAATTCGGATGGGTAGAGTAGGAATCAGGAGTTTAATGTTAGATATCTAAGTAGGTATATAAAGTATGCAATTAGATATAAAAGTCTTGAATTCTGAGGAAAAAGCCTTGGCTAATTTGAGAGTGTGGTTTTGAAAAAAAGAAGAAGAAACTCAAGAATTGAGTTCTGGGGCCTTCCAATGTATAGAGGTCAGAGAGATGAGGAGGAATAAGCAAAGGAAACTTGAAAAGGAGTGGCCAATGGCTGAGAAGCAAAACTAAGAAAGCATCCTGGCCTGGAAGCCTGGTGAGGAAAGAATATCAAAGAGAAGGAAGAAAACATTTGTATCAAAGTCTCCTGATAGTCCAAGAAAGATGAGGACTAAGGATTGACCAGTGGATTTAGCAATCATGGTTTAGTTTAACAGGCACTGTTACAGGAATAGTGAGAGGAAGAACAGAGGAATCGGAACAATGACCATGGACGGCTCTTTTGAGACCTTTTGTCTGAAAGGACAGTAAAAAAAGAGATGATAACTGGACCAGGATATAGTATGGTTTGTTCAGATTATGTTTTAATATGAAAAATATTATAGCACATTTGAAGACACATTAAGAAGATACAATAGAGAAGGTAAACCAATGATATAGGAGAGAGCAAGAGAATTAGACAGTTACCTCTACCCGATGTACCATAATTTACTTACCCTTTTTGCTACTGATGTTCGTTTAGATTACTTCCAATTTTTTGCTAAAAAGTTGCAAAAAAAAAGCTTCTGTGTGCCTATTTGTTTTTTATTCATTGGAATCATTGCCTTAAGATAAATTTTCAAGAGAGGAATTACTGGATCAAAGATTGTGGACATTTTCAAGACACTTGACACTGTCCTAATGCTTTAAAAAAATCAATTTCCGTGCCATTAATAATGTTAAGTTTTTATAAATTAGTAAGTTTTACTGCAACCTTACTAGAGGTATTCCATCTATCTTGGTGCCAAAGTTCATAGAATCTCTAAAGTGTTTAAACTGCCCTTATTCTGACAGACACTTAGCTATTTAGAGACAGAGGTCTTGTCTAATTATCTTTGTGCCTTCCTACTTTTTTCAGACCAAATATTTTACTGATAATGATATTATAAGAATCACTTATCTGAAATCCCTCTGTGTTAAACCATAATGGTGTACATATGGTATAGTGGAAAAAATCATTAATTTTGGAATCAGACCAATCTGTATTTGAATCCCAGCCTCATTACTTAGGTAATTTGCTTACAGCACTTTAATTTCCCATCAATAGAAGGATGAATAATAATCCCTGCTTCCTAAGTCATTGTGAGGGTTAAAATGAGATATCTGTAAAGTCCCTTGCACTGAGCAGGAAAATCTTGGTGCAAAGAGTGGAACTTTCATAAGAACTTTATATTTATCATAAAAATAGATTGTGAACATAACTTTTTTAAAGGCAGATAGAAAAATTCCTCACTCAGGCAACATACCTTATCTACAGCTCATAAAGTTCTCATCTTACAGTTTTGCTAATTACTATTTAAAAAAAAAAATCCCCATGTATTTTTATTCTAGTGAACTGTCGAAACAGCAAGCACCTGGGATATCTCTGGGGAAAGCAGAGGCTGCTACAGGTAGACATGGGATCAGCAATGTCTCTAGAAATAGTACCAGGCAGTTACCTTCAGGTGACTAAATGAGGCTTCATCTCAGCGCACAAGCTTAGAAAGCTTTATGATTAGTCTGGCTTGCTATGGTGAGGAAATAATACAAAGAAGAGTACAAATGGAAGTCAAATTCGTCACAGCAACCAGACAGTTTCTAGGCAGGTAAGAGAATCATTCAGTCTGTAAAGCAGCAGGTCATCCATGTAATGGGGAAAGGTTAGAAGGGTAGACGCTGAAATTTTTGTCTGTATCTGTTCATATGCATGTATATGAGTGAAATCAGTGGAGAATCTTGGTGATATCCAGGGAAATATCTTTCGTCTCAGAGTATTAAATTAAAACAAAATGGTGCATAATTATTCAACATATCTAAATTGTAATGATCCTACCACAATCTTAAGGAGTTTCTTGTAAAATCCATAACCAAGCTAAAGAGAGTAGAATTGCAAATAAATCCATTTGGGCAGAACTCAAAAGTTTTATAAAAGATATTGAGTGGAGCAGATATTTTCTTGCTTTGTTCAGCTTAGTTCCCCCCCTGATGTTGGGGAAAAGATTACTGTTTCCATTTTCAATAACAAGAGGAGAAAAAGAGAGAGGGTTACAGCAGGCTGAGCCACTAAATCTAGACGTTTTTATCATAGCCGTATCTTGGGGACCCTGCCTTTACATGCAGACTTCACTAAAAGACTAGTCATTTTCTTCCATTGTAATCAGATGTGGGAACCAATGAATGAAAGTTTGTGACATGAGACGTCCCTGACCTAATTCCCAGCTGGGGACCTCAGCTTTGTTGTTTTCCACCAGGAACCAAGAACCTTATTATTTAACCTTGCTTTTTCTTGTAAGTATTATGGTTCTCATTAGTTCATCTGTATAAAAAGCGCTATTCTCAGGTGAAAAGTTTTACAAAATGTTTAATTCATGTAGGTTTATTTTTTTTAAAAAATGTGTATTGAGTCCCACTATATTCTAGTCATTGTACTAAGTTCTGAGCATACAACATTAAAAATAAGAATTTAGCCTGAGGGTGTAAAAATAATATGATTGTTCCAGTATTGGTAAAAAAAATTATGGATAATTCTGATTTTATCTGTGGTCCACAATGATGAGTAACAATGTCAAAAAACAGAGCATGTGGTGTTTCCATCTATCGTAATAATAAGATTGAATTAACTTCCTGTCTGATTTAATACTGTGGAAAACAGTCATCAGGATGGCCCAAATAAATCATTTGTTTGAAGAAGTCAATCTCTATTTGCCACAATATATAGGCCTGCCAGAATTTTTTTTTTTTTTTTTTTTGAGTACTACTCTAGTGTGAGACATGAGCAGATAATAATGGTAAATGATGGCTTGGCAGTAATTTTACAGCAGGATTTAGAGTTTATTAGCAAGATTTTAGACTAAAGAGAAACTAAAGTTTTTTAGTGATTTTCTTTTAATGTCTAACACAGATATGTTTTTAATATGAGGAAGACTATCCTGTTTAAATCTGTCATTTAATAGAAATTAAAACCTTAAAGAAGATGTGACTTCTTAATCTTGTATAACAAAATATTTTTTCCTATACCTTCTACAGTCGTAAATTTATTTTTTAAATTGCTACCATGAGTTACTCAGCTGACACTTGATGCTGGATTGTGTTATATGAAATTAGCCATTTTCTATATTTACCTACAACAAAAAGGAATAAGTGATATATTTTAGTCTCCTTTGTTTTCCTGATTAATCTATGCACTTCCATCTATCTAACAATCTAATAGTCAGATTAGAGATATGCAATCCTAAGACATACTGTGGATCCAGTCATACCAAAAGAAGATAAAAGGATTATTACTGTAAGGATTGGGAAATAGTCACAGAATGGTATTGGCACAATCATGCTGGGCATTACACTTATGCGGTAGACAATGTCACTCAGAATCCTTTCTCTTCCAGAAATAGGATGGTTCTCAGGGTGCTAATCACTAAAATAAAATAACACATTGTGGAAAATGTTATGCTTAGTATTGTTTTGCTATACCCTTCTATAGATGAAAGGACCACAAAAACACTGCCTAAAACTTATTCCATATGCTGTCTTTATTTTTAGTTATGCAGAAAATTGTTAATTTCTACTGTGACAGAAAAATCAAGATTGCCAAGAATAAAAACTGAAAGAATATTAAATCATTAAGTTTTTCTTCGCATCACAAAAACACATGCCAGTAATCTTCATTTTACCATGTTTCTTGGAGAATTTGTCATTCACCAGAGGAGTAAAAAATAGAATCCTATTGCGATCATTGAAATGATACATAAATTACTTCATGGAGGAAATCAAAATAAAAACAAATTTATAACATCCTTTTATGGAGCATTAGACTGATGTTTTAGAGCCTGTGTGTTCCCCTGCCCCTTTATAACTTAAGCTTTTGCATGAGATCACCATAAAGTCCGAGAAGAATATATTCCTGTTGCTTGAATATGTTGCTGTGTGTCATCGAATGGATTCCAACTCATAGCAACCCTATATGACAGAGTAGAACTGTCCCGTAGGGTTTCCTAGGCTGTAATCTTTATGGGAGCAGATCACCTGGTCTTTTCTCCCTCGGAGCCACTGATGGGTTCGAATCGTGGACCTTTTGGTTAGCAGCCAAGAGTTTAACCATTGCACCACCAGGGCTACTTTGCATGAGCATAAGTACGTGAACAGACAGCCATCTCCCAATTTTACTCACATCTGAAATAAAGCACTGTTAATGTCTTCATTAAAAACAACAAAAAAGTGGTATTTATATATTTCATGCTTGGGATAGTATTAGTTTGTGACTAGAAAAAAAAAAGAGCTTGTGGCAGGGGTGTTGAAATATTATCATTTTTACTCCTCAACATCTAGTTCCAAACATCTCTAAATGCCACCTAGAAGTTAGTTTGGTCTCTATTCTTGCTGGGCATTTTAGTCAGAAGCCTCCTCTGTCCTTTGCAGAAAAACTGCACAAATGGAGCAGTGACAGCTGTGATGATTAGAGCTTTGTCATCTTGATGAGGCTAGATGTAGAAACCTGAATTTATCTGACCTCATTTTTCAGGCAACATTGCCTGAGTGTTGGGCTTTTGTCCATACAGGGTTTCTGCGTGGCCTGATTCCAGCCATTTTCTGCTCAAGCTTTTGGCTGCTGTATTCTGCCTCCAGCATAAGAAATACCGAAGGAAGGGGAGGGAGGAATAACAACTTAGTGGAGACTGAGAGAGAACACAAAGAATAAGTGAGAAAAAGTAATAGTACACGGCAGAAAACATAATCAGGGGAGATGAAGGTGGAAATTGCTGTTGACTTGAACATATAATAATGAGACTTGAAAACACTGTTCGAAGCAAACAACTTGCTATTATATTTGTTTACTGTACCCAGGATAATATCTATTTGTGGCTGAATCGTGATTTTTCGCCTATCTCTAAAGAACACTCTATTAAACCTCTATTTTCTTCTGTTTGATTCATAGATATGTTTGTAAGTTTTATAAAAATATTTTCTAAGTATAAATGGATATAAAAATCACAACATATATGAAGGATGGTATCATAAAAGTTTGTAGAACATTATTTTACAATCTATGGTAGCATTGGAACCTTGGTGTTGCCAACCAAAAAGAGTGGCAGTTCGAATCCACCAGCTGCTCCTTGGAAACCCTGTGGGGCAGTTCTACTGTCCTGTGGGTCGATATGAGTCGGAATTGACTCAAGTCAATGAGTTAGGTTTTCTGGTATGGTAGCATTATCTCCTTCAGTGAATTTATAGATGGAAAAGTCAAGACCTTCACTATTTAATGATTTTTAAAACCAGCTAATTTTTAAAGGTGGAGGCTTACTCCAAATTATATAGAATTTGGTGTTTTCAGAACAATGTATAGAAGTTCTGTAATTGCTGAATTTCAAGAGTATTTGAAGGAGAAAGGTTTGTATAAGAATGTCAGTATTGGATGTGAAAGGATACACTAATTAAAAGGCAATGTTAAAATAGAAGAGAGAGATTAAAAAAAAACTAGGTTCTAAAAACCTTTTCAAATGAGTAGAATAAAAGATTCTAATCTAAATCACTAAATTTGGCTCTGTTTCATTATTAATATTTAATTTGTAGTGGCAGAGAGAAAGGAAGATGAACTTAATTTGGCATCTATAAAAAGCTTTCTGTAGTACCTGGGATTTGGGTTGAGTGTTCACAAAAGCCTTGGTTTGAAGGGTAGGCCAGGAAGTGAGTGGAAGCAGAGATTCTGGAATCAAAGAACCTTTCTTAAAATGTGCCATTTTGAACTTAAACCTCAAATCTATATTTTCTTCAAAAGTAGATTATGTTACTTAGCAAATCCAAATTATTTTTTAACTATTGCGTTTGCCTCTGGCTTAGATTTGCTGGTTGACTTTTGGCCAAAGCTTCTTGATAGGTGTAAGAATCAATAAATGTAAACACTGCAAATCCAATCATTTGATTAAATGAGCAACAGTATGAAAAACACATGAAGTAGACATTGCAATTGTTTTTAAATGTTTCAAGACATTACTCTTACCAAAACCCTAGTATGTTTTTTTCACGTGTTAAGAGGGGTAGCTTATTACTAGTATAAAGATCTTGAGAAAGATTGTGTCGCCTGACTTGCTATTACTCTAATATAAAGGTTCTAGTTCTTACCATCTGGGGAAAGAAAAAGATGCTTCTTTCTAATTATCATTTTATCTTTCTCTTTTTGTTTTGGTATTCTGCATTTTTTCTTCACCATGCAGTCACTTCTTAACCCCCAAAAAGTTGCAATGTACACCAATAACACACTCATTTTGGTTCATGTATACCAAATTATACTACTTAAGAATTCATTAAATAGTCCTTTGGTATCAAAGAAAGTCTATGGAATTGTACATGACACACCCAAAATTGCTACTCAGTGGACCTGTACTTTCAAATGAGTTTATATGAAGACCCACTTGGCCTCCCAATGGACCGTGACCACATTCTGAGAATCACTTCTCCAAGGCCACCAAATACCTCCTGATCAACAAAATAATAGCCTTTTCTTAGTCTACATTTTTCTTTACCTCTGACAGCACCTGGCAACAAACCTCTTCTGGAAACTCTCTACTCCTGATTTCCATGATGCCACATACCATCATTTTCTTCTGACCCTTCCAGGTCTAGATATCCATGCTAAAATCAAGGCTACGTTACAATAAAAGCATTTAGAGAGTTTTTTTTTTTTTTTTTTTTTTTTAACTTGACTTTGTGGTGCCATATGTTGGTGCTTGAGGAAGCCAATAAATTCTCTCTCCTCTCCGGTGGAGTTCTGAGTCAACCAAGAGAAACAAAGGAAGCAGGTCAGTGGAAATCAAAATATCAGCTTTATTGCTGATAGGGCTGTTGGAGATGTGACTTTGGACCATGACAATGATATCCTTCTATGACACTACCTCCATAGGCAGATTTACCCACTCAGCTACAGGCAGCACTGGTCCACTGTGGCCCTGCAGGGACAGAGCCTTTACAGCTTATTTGTTGTTAGGTGCTGTGAAGTCGATTTTTGACCCCTAGTAACCCTATGTGATAGAGTAGATCAGTCCCACAGGGTTTTCTAGGCTTTAATCTTTACAGGAGCAGGTTGCCAGGTCTTTCTTCTGTGGAGCTGCTGGGTAGGTTCAAAATGCCAACATTTTGGTTAGCAGCCCAGCACATAACTGTTGAGCCACCCGGGCTTCTCTATAGCTTACTTACCACATGGCAAAGAGCAGACCTGGGCACATACTCTTTACAGGCAGACAGACCCCAAAACGAAAATACAGAGCTACACATGCTCAGTGTCTTATTCCAAGTGCCCCAATTCCATAAGTCACTTCGCCTTCCCTGGGGAGACTAGGTAGAAGAATCCAGGAGTATTATTCTATTGGAGCTGCCACCACATAGAAGGAAATATCAGGAAAGGGGAATAAGTGTTCCCTCCTAATATCATGGTAGAGGAAAGCCATAGAAATGTAATAGCTACAGCTTTACTTTAGAATAGATAGATATTTGTAGGATATATATGGGTATATGTAACATATACATAAACCCATTGCCGTCGAGTCAATTCCGACTCATAGCGACCCTATAGGACAGAGTAGAACTACCCCATAGAGTTTCCAAGGAGTGCCTGGTGGATTTGAACTGCCGACCTTTTTGTTAGTAGCTGTAGCTCTTAACCACTATGCCCCTAGGGTTTCCAATATATAAGTATACACGTAATATTTTATAAACTATCAGAAAATAATACTAAAAATATGACAACCTTACCTCAGAATGATGGAATGAATAATTATGGATGATATTTATTCCTTTTTTTAAATTCCTTGTATTTTCTAAGTCTTCTATCAGGAATGTGTTCAATTTTTATAACCAGAAAAAAAACTTTTTTTAACTCTCAAATTAGTTACAAGAAATAGACACTAACACTGATTAAGTTTTAGCTCAGTTCATAACCAATAGAGCACATAACTCTAAAAGAATATAGATTTAAACTATCAGAAGTAGACATCTACTAAAATGTACACATGAGAAATCTTGGATTGGCAAAATTTGTATTTTATATATGTATGTGTACACTAATAAAAAAGTCCATAAGATAAACTTCTGATTTGTTTCCTTTTTTTTTTCAAGGGTATAGTAATCAAAGTATCAGAGAATTACTAATAAAACATAAATTGTGTTAAATCAAGACACAGAGAATATACAAATGCATAATTGATGTCCTTAAAGATGAGACAACTATACTTAGAAAAAAATCATTCAAATATATAAACCTCCCCTACCCCCCCTCCAAAAGTGCCTTTGAGTTGATTCCAACTCATGGCAACCCTATAGGACAGAGTGGAACTGCCACATAGGGTTTCCAAGGAGCCCCTGGTGGATTCAAACTGCTGACCTTTTGGTTAGCAGCCAGAGCTCTCAACTGCTGTGCCACCAGGGTTTCCAAACATGTATTTAATAGGCAATAATAGTTGAGAGATAAAAGATTCTGAAATCCACAGAATGAAAGGGTCACATTCATTACCTTGTTCCAGGAACTATTAATCCAAGGAATTGTCCTGGTGAAGTTTTTTTTAACTTTAAAGATAAACTAGAACTCCTGTAAGATTTTTGGAGCTTTAGTGGCACAGTGGTTATAGAGTTCAGCTGCTAACCAAAAGATTGGCAGTTTGAATCCACCAGCCACTCCTTGGAAACCCCATGGAGCAGCTCTAGTCTGTCCTATACAGTCGCTATGAGTCAGAATCAACTCAATGGCAATGCTTTTTTTTTTTTTTTTTAAATAAGATTCTAGGCAGAAAAAGAAAATTATCTACAAGATAGGCCAGCCTCAGGCCAGGCTATTTTTCACAGCAACTTTCAGTGCCATAAGGCATTTGAATATAACAACAGAGTTCAAAGACAAAAAAATAAAAATTGAATCAAGAATTTAATATCCAGCCAAGGCATTATTTATTGTTAAGACACTATAAACACATTCTCATACATATAAAGTCTCAGGAAATATAGCACTCATGGACCCTACTTGAAAGATGCTATCTGATATATCTGATAATGAAAACTAGCTAAATAAGTTGTTGTTAGCTGCCCTTGAGTTGGCCCTGGACTCACAGTGACCCTATCTGCAACAGAATGAAGCACGGTTTCAAATTGGACCATTGTGATCCCTAGGGTTTTCATTGGCTGATTTTCAGAAATAAATCACTAGGCCTTTCTTCCTAGTTCATCTTAGTCTAGAAGTTCCTCTGAAAACTGTTCATCATAATAGCAAAACACAACGCTCACTGACGGACAGGTGGCTGCTGCACATGAGGTGCATTGGCAGGGACTAGAACCCAGGTTTCCCACTCGGATGGTGATAATTCTACCAATGAACCACCAATGTCCCAGAAACATTATGTAGTAAGTCCAAGAGATATTCATAAATGAAAAAAGCAAGTTGTGAAAATGTGTAGTTTAATCCTATTTGTATTTAAGAGTAATATATATGGTGTTTTTTTATCATATATACATATTCTTTTTATAAAATATTTGTATATGAAATATTTGGAAGGATACACGAGAAATGGTTACCAATTAGAATTGAAATTGAGGTTTGGAATGTAGGTTTAGGAGGAAATAAGAATACTTTCACTTTTCACTATTTATCTTTCTGTACATTAATTTTTTGTAATATGCATGAAATTTTTGTGATACAAATTCAAACAAATGAAAACTAAGAAATACTATTGAGGAACTGAAAGATCAAGCAAAGGAAAGGGAGGAGTGATCAGGGAAGGCTGGCGGAATGATACTTGAGCTGAGTCTGAAAGCAAGGATGAGGAGAGCCTAGCAGCAGTCCACACGTGCTGACTCAGGATGTGAAAGGGCATAGCATGTTTAATAAGCCTTAGGTATGGTGGAGCGTAATGTTCCTAGTGGAGGACGGTGGGAGGTGAGACTAGAAGGACAAGGCAATTGTCCTTACCAAAGAGTAAGGACCATTCATTAGAAAATAAGATGCTCTCAAAATATTTTAAGAAGTGACTTGATTGGATTAGCGTTTTGTAAAGGTCACTGTGGTGCCCTTTGGAAGAGTAATTTAGAGAATTTCTAAGCTGAAAAAAATTGGCCACCCATTAAGATTCTATTCAAGGGGTACTGGTAACCATGATAATGATCTGAACTAAGATGGTGGAACTTAAGATAAAGAGAAGATGAAGTCAATGTTAAAGAGATATTAAAAAACAAACCCATTGCCATCGAGTTGATTCCAGCTCAAAGAGATATTTAGGAGGTAGAAAAGGGAGAATTTTGCTTATTAATTGGATTATCATGGTGGCTATGCAGAGAGTAAAGAAGGAGTGAAGATGACTCCCAAATATGGTACTTCATCCCATTATATGAAATATAAAAAGAGAAGCAAATTTCATTGTGGATGGGCAGAGAGAGAGAAATATAAGTTTAGCTTTGATGATACTGAGTTTCAAGCATGAGTAGAACATTCAGGTAGAGGGAAGCAAGTGTAAGACTCCAAGGAAGGTGGGAAAGTGAAATATGGAAATAGCTTGAAAGTAGTAAAAAAGCAAAGCATAAATGCAGAGAATGGTAAGAAGGGACTAAGTGAAGGTCTAAAATGTCTCCCACAGTTCAGTGTTTTCTACTTAATTCAAAGATATAAACAGAGAAACTTTTGCTCTTATTCCTAGATATCATTTGTCAATCTACCAGTCCAACCCACAGCCAAAAAGAGGAGGCTCCTTAGCCAAGAATGGAGTTATAAATGACAGTTTTTCATCATTCCAGGGAGCAATGAACATAAATTAACATTAGAAAGATGAGGCTTTGGTCCTTAAGGAAACTGGGTCCTTTATGGCTTTTGGAAATGAGGCAGCTTTTCTCTCAGGGATTTTGAGGATGTCTCTCCAGGAACAGGCATGATCATTTGGCCTCCCTCCACTTAATGGCTCACACTTGGTGTGGTCCTCACTCTTACTGGGTATGGCCAAGTCATCAGGCTGCCTAATAGTGTCAGGAGGGAACTAGCAATTAAAAACCTGTCCTTCTCCTAGGCAAAAATAATTTAACCATCCATTAATAAATAAATAACTAAAAGCCTGTCTTATACTTAATAATTCAAATATACTACTGGTGCTAAATTCAAATGTGAATTTTAATCAATTCCACTGTCTTGATTAATATCTAAGCAGTGGCATCACTAGGTGGGGTGCGGTGGTGGGGGTGTGGATTGTGGTGGGTGACACTGTCAGGGGGGTGACACCAAAATGACTGTCTATAAAAAATATCCCTATAGTTAATTATAACAACAAAAACATTTTTTCATAAGCTTAGCTTACATGTATCAATATACCTACAAAGCTAAAACTCTATGCTAATTTACTTTTGAACAGCCAGAGCTGCTACTACCCAATTACAATGACGCTTCCAGTCACGTGGTTTCGTCTGCATTCACTGCCCGTGTTTTATAATCACGGTGGTTAAGTCAACAGTTCAAATCCACCAGATGCTCCTTGGAAACCCTATGGGGCAGTTCTACTCTGTTCTGTAGGGTCACTATGAGTCAAAATCAACTTGACGGCAATGGGCTAACAGGTTGATTTTGTCAAATTTTCTGGTGTTTTCGCTGCAGTACTGTGGTAATTAATATTTGTGAACCTATATCGATAACTTTTCTGAGAAAGCAGTAATAATTAAAGAAAAAGAAGGAGCGATATACGGGAATAACAATTTACAAGTAACATTAGTACAAAAACATTACTAGGATTCTGTATGATCTGGTACGGGAGGAGGTCCATGGAGGAGTAGGGGTTTGACACCATGAGTTACCACACTGAGTGATACCAACCCCAGTGAAGCCACCGTATCTATGGCCAGTAGGCTTCAATCGCCTTAGTGGCCAGTCTGGTGACCAAAGAAAGGAAGACTTATTACAAAGTGGCATTTCCTCAGGTAAGGAGGAGGGAGTTTAAATCCTAGGTAAAGGGAATTAATTCAGGAACCTCTTAACAAGGCAGAGGCCAAAAAAAAAAAATCTAAATATAGATGGAGTTTGTAATCTTCAAATTTTTTAATGTGTTTATTTTTTCTATATATTTGTATATTTGTAATATTGTTAAAGGTATTCAATTGTCCTTATATTGTTCTTCGGTGCCGTCTAGTCGGTTCCGATTCATAGCGATCCTATATACAACAGAATGAATCGTCATGCTTTATTTAGTACTGTGAAGGGGCTTAGTATTCACATTGGAAAGAAAATTTTCATTTCTTTGAAATTAAAAACTTAAATCATTTGTATGTTAAGTGATAAAAATGACCACAGGTTTAGAATTCAGACTAAAATATGTCTTGCACAGTTGTATGGTTTAAAGCTGAAACACTGTTATTATTGCCATGGAAATTTATACTCTACCTTAGTTGATATGATGCCACAGAATAGGATGAGGAGAAGCTGTGCGTTTCCAGCATCCATCCAGAAGGAAATCATATACTTTCATTTTGTCTGACGTGAAATTCTCATTTTGTCTGAGAAGGCTTTCTTTTCCTCAGATTGCGCCCACACATAATGCCTGGCATATATTAGGTCCTACCCATATGTATCTGTTTGTACTATATTTTGGCATCACTATTTTATGTGAAATAGTCAGGAATATGTGCATACATTGTAAAACCAATCCAGCTTTTCACAGGCAAGCAGCGAACTGAGGCAAATTATTCACATGTTTTTGTTGCAATGAACCAGATGATTTTAGTGTAAATTAATTCAATTTGCTTCTTCACTTTAGTTTTGTAAGCTCAATTTCCATTTCAAATGCACTGCTTTTACCTTCTTGGGAAGTTGCCTTCTTGAATGATTTTTAATCTTGAGTTCCCATTTCTTTTCCCATTTACTGTTTCAAACTGAGAAACTTATACTTTAATACTGTTTCCACAGTTACAAGCCTCAAGTTAATCATGGCCCTGGGAATTGAGTTCTCAAGTATGTATACAACCCTCTTGACTCTCAGTTCCCAGCGTGGACCGTTGGCTCCCAATCCTGCCCCTGGGGAAAGGGATACTGCCTGCCTGCTTACCCTGCCTGACAAACACTGCTGGTGATCCAGAAGTCAGTGGTTCCTCATCAGTGTTTTATAGAACTGAGGAACCCATCCTTGGCTTCCCAAAGGAAGAAGGGTAGACAGAGCCTTTAATACAGTGTCCCATATCTAATGACAGTGTCCGCAGCCTCGAAGAGCTGAAAGCAGGCTCCTAGATAAAAGCAAGCCTGTTTCTCAAACCCACCACCATGTGGACTGAGTTTTTCTAATCTCCTGGGTTTGCAGATGAATATATAAAGCAGGCTTATAATGTTTTTCTCATCAATGCCTTTCCAAACCCTATTCATCCTTCCGTGTTAAGCTCAAGCCTTATTTCTGTGTTAAATTATGTGTTATATATGCAAGCACTTTTTAGACTGCAGAATAAGACAGAGAATAATATAGCAAACTATTGTGTCCCATTAAATGAATTTTATTTAACAAAAAGCATTATTGATAGTGTTGATGTAGCTACTGAACCTATCCCTAACATAATTTTCCTTTCCTCCTTTCCAGAAGCAAGTCATACTCCTTAGCTGTTAAAGTTTTTCAAAGATTCTGCCCTTTTCTGGCTCCCAATTTTTTGCAGAGCCTAGTTTTTTTTTTAGTTCCAGCTCCCTAACATGACCAAGCCCAATAGCTCTTGCTTAAGGTGTATGTATATCCAGTCTGGAACTTCAGCTGGGTCTGCCATCTTTACTAGAAACCACTATAACTCTTTTGACTTCCCCAATTCCCTCTGATTCCTGTAGCCTCAAGCATTTGGTCCAGTCACTTATTTTATGCCAACTTATTTTGTCTTTATTTGTAGGTTGTTGTTGTTGTTAGGTGCCGTTGAGTCAGTTTTGGTTCACAGTGACCCTATATACAACAGAACAAAACACTGCCAGGTCCTGAGCTATTTCCTAATGAGACTGTAAATTTCCAAAGCAGTATCATTCGCCTTTTAGAGCAAACTAGGAGAAGGTCCTCTCAGAGTTCCTACCCTATAGACTACACTTGTAAGCAAATCTTCATCAGGGTATATAGAAGTATGCCTCACTTTATAGAATAGATGGTATTGCTCCATCCAGTTGTTGTTACTTACTATGGTCAAGTTAGCGAATTAAGCATTATAAAAAATACATAAAGATTTGGCTTCCCTATCTTGTAAAGTATCTATCTCAAAAGATTATCCTGCATTTTTAAAAATATGTAGTAAACTGATTCGTGGTTTAAAGATAGTAGTAGTACCCATGGCTTAAATTAAGGCTGTATCATTATCACAATTTAGTTTCTATTTTAGGAATTTTTAAACATTTAATTGCTGTTACTTTTCCAAAGCAGGTATGACAGTTAAGAGTGTTTGCCCAAACAACTGAATAAGAATTATTTACCTTAGCCCAAATCATCAGTACCATTGGCTTCCTTACCAGAGTTTGAAGATGCATTATTGTGCCTCATTCTTTTGCGTTGCACTGGAAGTGGGTCAGTACGTACAGAAACTGTCAAGTCTGGCCTTATGGGACTTACACAGTGCCTTGCTCTCTGTGACTGTGTGTGAACACAAATTAAAGATGTCCTTGGACTGGATTACTGAAATATACTTGGACAAAGATTCCATTTTATCATCAGGACTTGAACTAAAACAAAATAAATCAAAGCGCATTTCAGTGAAATTCTTTATGAATTTGTCATTCATTTGAGTTATTGATTATAACTAGGTAAACTGCATTGTTGTAATAATACACTATCTTTTTAGCTAACATTATTTAATTTTTCACATAAAATTTCCCTATAATTTTATGTCCATTAAAATGCAATAAAGCATCACAGATGCAAGTCACAGAAATTGTTGTGGCCCTTCCTCAATGATAAACTGAACGATTCAAACCAATGATTTACTATAATATGGACTTCTTTTTTTCTTTGTTTTTCCAGACACTTCAAATGGATGTAAACAAGCTGAATATAACACTGCTTCGGATATTCCGCCAAGGAGTGGCTGCAGCTTTAGGACTCTTACCTCAGCAAGTGCACATCAACCGCCTCCTTGTAAGATGCCTAAATTTCACGTTCTGGAGTACAAGCTTTGTTTTCTATTATTTAAGAGTTCGTGCTATAGTCCTACAGTCCATTGGCCAAACCTAGCCTGCCACCTGTTTTTGTAAATAAAGTTTTTTGGAACAAGCCACACCCTTTTATTTATGTATTTTCTATGGCTGCTTTCACGTTACAATGGCAGAGTTGAGTGGATAAAACAGCCTATCTGGCCTGTGAAGGCTAAAATATTTACAGTCTAGCTCTTTACAGAAAAAGTTTGCCAGTGCTATTGTCGTTCAAGGCTAACTACCTTGGTAGGTACCAGCTGCAGTTGAGTCCATCATGGTGGCCCGTATGTTACCTAAAGCAGGTTCTGTTCAGTGTAGCTTCTTGTCAATGAAGACACACCAAGGTGAGAAGGGAGGAAGAGTATTTATTGGAAGTGTGCAGGCAAGGAGCAAGGAGGTGTATACCTCAAATCAAGCTTCCCGAACAAAGGGAGGCAGAACCTTTTATACTGCCTCTCCCAAGGAAGTACATACAAACGTTATGGACTACATAGATTATCATGGTGCACAGGAGCAGTAAAACAAATTGCGTTTTTTCTCTGGCATGTAGGCTAGTAAACTGGATTTGACTGACTTGAGCCACACCCAACACTTTGAGGACAATGGAGAGGAGGGGACAGGTTCCGCTTGGTCTGAGCAGCTCCCATTTGAGCCACACCCATGGCCATCACCTAAAGTTTTGTTTGCTAACGGCCAAGCAGCGCCTGACTTCCTTGCCTATCACATGTGTGTCAGAGCAGAACTTTGCTCCATAGGGTTTTCAATGGCTGATTTTTCAGAAGTAGATCACCAGATCTTTTTTCCAGGGCTCTTCTTGGTAGACACGAATTGCCAACCTTTCAATTTGGAGCCTAGTGTGTTAACCATTTGCTCTATCCAGGGACTCCATCTACCGGACACTACTTCCAAAATATTCTCCATTAAAATTAAAATAAAAACTTCATCAGTTAAGGCACTGCTTTCAGACAGAAGCCCCTTCAGGTGCATTAGTAGGATGAAGGATATTGAATGCACAAGGTGGAGGATTTTGAGTAAAGAATAAAGATTTAATCCTTGAGAACAGAGGCTCAAATAGAATGCCAGAATAAAAAGTCCTGAAAAACCAAGAGAAAACTTGGATGGGATCTAAGGTGGAAATGAGAGTAAACCCAAAGGATCTTCTGTATAGGGGCCATTCTAGACCTATCTATCAATTCCCCATGTCTTTTCTTACCCCCTTATCCTCACTATCTGGGAACCTTATTTCATCCAACTACACCCATCTGGATTGAAGATGGATGTGAGCAAAGGCAAAAAAGGTAAATGCACATTAGATGATTTTGTCTTTGTAAAAAGTTCATGAACCTAAGGTTCATGGGGAAAAGGACTTTGGAATCATCTTACAGTTTTAAATTTATCTTCTTGATTTCTGCTGCAATAGGAACCCAAGCAAGTACTATCTGTTCTCCCTTTCTTAAGTAGTTATGCTTCTGCTTGGGATCTGCTTCCTGTTACATCCAATGTCTGCATTCCCAACTGTGGAGAAGGATTTGCTCTTTGTTTTAGTTTGGGGTCTTTGTTTCTTTTCATTTTTCCGTTGGGGTTGTGAGTTGTTCATTCCTCGTATAAACTTTTAATTTTTGTGACCAAATAAGCTCTAAAAGAAAAGATTTCATTCAAGTCTACAGGAGAGGAAAGGAGCCCCGGTGGCACAAAGGTTAAGTGCTCAGCTGCTAAGCTTATCTGCTAACCAGAAAGGTTGGCGGTTCAAACCCACCAGCCACTCTCCTGGAGACAAAAATTTGGCAATCTGCTTCTGTAAAGATTACAGCCTAGGAAACCCTGTGGAGCAGATCTACTCTGTCATATAGGGTAGCTATAAGACAGAATCAACTTGTCAGCACTCAACAACAACACAGAAGAGGAAATATAGCATTCCCTAATGTCCTGAAAGAACGGAGTAAGTTATTTATATCCACAGAAGCCTTACTCCAGTGAGAAGATTTAGATTTCGTAGATAGCTTAGATCTAGGTCTAAATTTTTACATATACATTGATATCTTAGGTATACTTTGTAGAGACAGATTTAATTAGCATAATAGCTTTTAAAAAAAAAAAAAAAAGAGGAATTCGCCACACCCAGCATGGTATATGCATATTCTCAAAGAATTCTAGTAGCACTGCATGCATATTTGTTTCTAAAAGTAGTCATTATAATCAATGTAGTTGCAATATGTGAAGCAGCAGAGCCCAGTGATTAAGAGCATGTACTTCAAAGACAGACAGAACCAACTCTGTTTCCAACTTGGCCATGTCCCAACAGTGTGACTTTCAGCAAACTACTTACGTTTCTTCATTTGTAAAATGGAAATAATATCTGTTCATGGAGGTGTTAAATGATACATGGGTTTAAGGTACACGGTAGCGTGCCAGACACAAAATACGTGCTCTGTCCCTACTACTGTTATTATTAGGTCATAAACTAAATTGTAACAAACATGTTTCACATCAGTAATATGCTGCATTTAGTCATCATCTTTTTTTTTCCTACAATGGAATGCTAGTAATATATTGATGTTCCATTTTATACATGGCTAAACTTCTGACAAACTGCATTAAAAGAAAATTTTCTAGCATGAGAGAACTTCATGTATCAAACAGGAAAGGCTAACAATAATTTATCTCTATAAGTGCATTGTATAAGTTGTAAAAGAGAAAATATCAATGCCAATGTCATTTTTTCCTGATGTGTGTGAGTGTGTGTGTGCGTGTGTGTGTGATATCGATCATTTATATCAAAAATCCTGTCTCCATTTCAGCTAATGAGCTAAAACTAATAGAAAAGTATCATGATATCATTACACAACATATGCATTTCTCCCAAAGGATAGATTTTAAAAATGTGACTTATTTAAAGTGATGAGCATAGAATCATATATCAAGGAAGAAAACAGAGTGGCACACAGAATAAAGGATATTACCTGTAAGATGGGTGCTCTTCTAAAAGAACCATCTGTATGTACAATGCTTTACTTTAAAGCAAAGATGAGAAGATAAGGGGCAAGGACACTAGAGTACTGGAAAAGGAACAACCAGAACACAACTAAAGAGAATGTTGACTCAGTGTGAAAAATGTAACTAATGTCACCGAACAATTTGTGTGGAAACTATCAAATGGGAATCTAATGTGCTGTGTAAACTTTCACCAAAAACACAATAAAATACTATTTAAAAAATAAATATAAATACATCGAGGAAGAGACTGCAAAGTGCATCTAGCGCCATCTTCCCAACTAGTCCAGCCTTCATGTTAATACAAGTTGTAAGAAATCATCTGGCGTATGGCATAGAATGCTGATGTCTGATAATTGTACCGTTACATCAGGTTTTGTTTTATTTGATTTTTCATTGCTTCTTTGAACGTTTGTTTAGGGAATATTTGAAAAATACAATGTTTCAAAAATTGTAAAATGGAATGAAAAATAAATCAGCATGCAAAGATGTATGAAATTATAAATCTTGAGGTGCCAGCTAATTGGAGGAAGGCCATTTTGAAGCTTTCAGGCTTTGTACTGGTAATGTTAAGCGTATCAGAGAATAACTAATAAATGTGGTCTCCAAGATGTCGTTTAGGATTCCAGGATTCTAACTTCCTTTAATGTTTCTAGAGGATTGAAAAGTTGTTTAAAATGTTTCTATAACTTACAAAATAATCCATTTTCACTAGGAAAAGAAGAACCGCATTGAACTATTTGTGTCTCCTGTAAACCGAAAGTCAGGAATTTCTGATGCTCTGCCATCTGAAGAAGTGCTACGTTCACTTAATATCAATGTTTTGCATCAAAGTTTATCCCAATTTGGGATTATAGAAGTCTCCCCTGAGGTATGTGGTTGCATGGAATATTTCATTTTAAAAAACTTGCACAGTTAGCATGATATGGCAAGTTAACTGAAGGGGGTGTTGAGATTGAAGTTGCTTATTATAATATTATTTAATAATAAAAATCTCCCTAAGGGTCAGAATTCTTTGTTCTACATATTGTAGTGTTTATCCCTTAAGGAAATCCATTCTCACATCAAAGTTTTCCCTTTTTGACACTTTCTTCCCCAAATCTTTATGGTTTTGTGTTCTTTTGATTTTACCAGTGAATTGCCTGGAAGGAAGACAATTTAGATATATTTGTTGGTTGGTTAGTTGAAACTGATGTGTCAAAAAAAACAAAAACGAACAAACAAACAGAAAACCCCACTCTCACATCTTTCTTCCTAAAGAGTTTTCTTCATTTTCAAAATGGTCACCAGTATTCACCTCTATCCCCAACTGAAGGAGCCCTGGTGATTCAGTGGTTAAGCGCTTGGCTGCTAATTGAAAGGTGGAAGTTTGAACCTAAACAGTGGCTCCACAAGAGAAAGACCTGATGATCTGCTCCTATAGAGATTATAGCCTAGAATCACCTCTCGGGCTAGCCCACTCTGTCATGTGGGGTCTGTATGAGTGGAAAATTGACTTGACAGCACCTAACAAGAGCGACAACATCCACGGCCTTGGAATTAATTTCAATTGTGCTTTTCTTTTGCTGAGGAACCCAATCTTAGAGCTTAAACAGATGTTTTCATTATAGTATTTTCCAAAATTGGCAAATTTTTGTGTTTCCCCTGCCACCTCCACCATCTCACTCCTGAATGAAACGTGGTTCCCCTTCTACTCCTGGAGCCCTGGTGGCACAGTGGCTAAGAGCTCGGCTGCTAACTGAAAGGTCAACAGTTCTAACCGACCAGCTGCTCCCTGGAAACTGTATGGGGCAGTTCTACTCTGTCACATAGGGTCACTATGACTCGAAAGCAACTCAGTGACGCACAACAACAACCGACACACTCCAGCCTCATGAAGATGAGGTGCTTAGCTTGAGCCCTTGTCACAGAGCTATTAGTCCACAATAGATTACAATATCTGTAGTGCACTCGAATAATAAAATTATTTGATATTTGTTCATGGGAATATAGGAATCTAGGAAATAATATTTTACAGGAGACTAGGGAGTGTTTGAATTGGATATTTCTTTTCATCAAGAGCGCATGGATTGTCTGAGCCTTTTGTTCAGATACTCCTAGAATAGTCCACGCATTACCCTGCAACCTGAAGCTCGGAACACAGAAACAGGAAAAAGTTGAAGAGAAAGCTGTCTACAGTGTACAAGTGCCTTATGGGGAGATGCTTCTAAGGTTTAGTGGTTGGTTTTTTTTTTTTTTATAGATACCATCTAAAGGCACACTGCAAAAAAAACTCGGATTTTTTGTTTGTTTAAAGCTAAGGGTATTCTGTGAGTTTCCTCACTTTTTTTAATCTCTTTTTTGAGTTAACGTTTTATAACAGATTATATTTCAATCCATTCTTACACATTTTAATCTTAAAGCTATAGCTCTACAATGGTATATGTTGATCAACAAGAAAAAAAAAAAGGAATATTGACATTTTGGCTTTTGATTCCTTACATGGATTATAGAACATTGTGGATGATGTCTCAAAAGCATCTCTTTGTAAATATACATTATTTACGTCCATGGAAGGGTATTTGTGCTGTTGACTGTTTGATTTTTTTAACTAGGAAATGGCTCCTGAAAAAAGGAGAAATACAAACATAGTTTTACTTTTGTTTATTCATCTGCTTTTGTTTTTAATCTAAGTTTTTTGAAAGTAAAGGTATTATTTCTTACATATATATGTATATATTTATGTGGTACTGAGGACATTGTAGGTATTCAAATATTCTTTTATTCTTTTCTATAAGATGCTCATAAAGGTAGACCTCCTCTTGCCCAATAAGCCAAAACTTTAAGGAAATAAAATTTGGTTTCTGTTTAAAATTATTTTTACACAATTCATTAAATATCTATATAAACAATGAGTTCTGCATTCATATAGAAAAAACGAGCTATTGGTTTTTTTGTTTGTTTGTTCATTTTGTTTTGTTTGTTCAATTGCAAGTTACTCCTGTTTCACAGGCCTTATATTTCAAAGGAGGAAGTTACCTTCTTTAAATAACAAGCCAATGTGCTGACGGATATGTTCATGGAACTTTTACCAGAAGAAATAACCATGACGAATAAATCTAAACCTTAATCCATGAATTTAGTGATTGTGCTTTCAAACTAGGAATGGTAGCGAGCAGTCTAGTCTAAAGAATTACAGATGTAGCCATACACTGTTGAAGGAGGAATACAATCAATGTCAACGTATGTCAGATCATCCAAACCAAATTGTCCACCTGGTGCATAACACAGTGCAAGTTTGGCATTTATCCAACAAAACCATAGTGTTGTAGGATATATCTCATTTATCTGTCTAGTCAATCAGTTTCGTCAGATAATGTATAACATTTTCACTTCGTGCTTCTGCTAAGTGCTTTGGTCTCTGTATCATCTTCTCTTCTAAATCCCAGCATCTGGGATCAGAATTGATTAAAAAAAAAAAAAGACAAGAAAACTATAGTGTATCAACTTTAACAGGATATAGAGAAGCCATTGTTATCAACACAGGAAACTGCCCAAATTTTAAGCAAGAAAACAAAGCAAAACCCATCAGCTTCTTTCACTGCAGCTACATTAAAAGGGCAAAGTGATATAAAAAAAAAAGATATAGCTATGGAAAAAGATGTAAAGATGATACAGTGGCATTGGTTTGACCCAGACACAGGGCATCTGAATTTTGAACCCTTAGGCCCTGACAAAATCTATAAGCCATCGGGTTAACCCTATGCAAAGGTTAGATTGGAGATTCCTGTGAGTTACAATCTTTTTATTTTGTGGGATCTTAACTATAAACTTTGCATTTATTACTCTGCCCTTATCAAGTGTTTTAGATCTCTGTACAAATATAGTAATGCTCAGCAGGAGTAGCATGAGTCAGAAGGAAATCTATTTACCAAGAAAGCGCAGTGACTAAGTTCTAAGAGTTCAGAACAAGTGTTTTTCTAACTAGGGGATGTGGGGGATGGTTAATTCTGCAATCATCACTGCTTCAGCTAAAAAGGAAAACAAAACTAGGAACATGTTAATATATCTCAAGAGGTATCAAACTATAGCCAAAAAAAAAAAAGAGGGGGCCAGGGGGATGAAACAAACCAAGTGAGGAACACAAAATCTTTTTCCACCCAACCTAACCACCCCTTTTTATTCAAAGTTTATGTGAGCTAAAGCTCAGATGCTCATACTTAGACATGATAAGTTTACGCTGCCTACTTGAAGGCTTAACTAGTTTGCTTTTATAGCAAGCAATGGATGCTATTTAGTACCTGCAAAAAAATTAATTTCTAAATTTATACCGGATTTCTACAAAAGCTTTATTTTCTATTAGTTTCCAGCTACCTTTATAAAGACAAGGAAATAATAAATGATCTGGCTGATGTCAGAAAGTAAAAAAAAAGTTAGCACGTGAGCCCAAGATGTCATTTCTAGCAGGATACTTTGTTCCTAATCGAAGTGTTGCTGTTGTTGGGTGCCTGTTGATTCCGACTCGTAGTGACCCCACATAACAGAGTAGAACTGCCCTAGAGGGTTTTCTTGGCTGTAATCACCAGGTCTTTTTCCCACTGAACAGCTGTGTGAGTTCAAATCACCAACTGTTTAGTTAGCAGCTGAGCACTTAACTGTTGTGCCACCAGGCTCCTCCTAATCAAAGTAAAAAAAAAAATCAAAGTAAGAGCTTGCAAATTTCATCAAGCAAGCATTTTCTGAGTCTCCATCTGCAGCTGAGCACTTTAACCACTGTACCACCAGGGCCCCTCCAAAATAATGTACACCTAAGTCATTTCTTGGGACCCTGGTGGTACAGTGGTTAAGAGCTCCGCTGCTAACCAAAAAGTCAGCAGTTCAAATCCACCAGCCGCTCCTTGGAAACCCTATCAGGCAGTTCTACTCTGTCATATAGGATTGCTGTGAGCTGGAATCTACTCAAAGGCAACCTTTTTATTTTTCAGTCATTTCTTGCGTCTGCGAATTTGTCCTTGTCTTAAAATAGGCAAGATATTATAGTGAGCATGTTAAGGTTTTACAGGTGAAGAAAATGGAAACTCCACTACCTCAAGCATGTAAATTGCCCTTCAAATAGTTTTTGTAATCCCAATTGAACTCAAAGACTTCATTTGTTCTATCTTGCTCATCTTCAAACCAGAACTCACTTGAGTACCAAAATAAAATTTTTTTCAAAACACTTCGCAAGGAAAATATTTTGTTTTTTGTCTAACTTACAAATGTTGAATTTTTTTACTTTTTTAAAAAGCTTGAAAAATAAGTAGAAGTGACTTCAAAGCTCAGACCCCTACGAGACAGATTTTGCTCAAAGCTTTCTCATTAGTGGAGAAAATATTTCAGGACAGTAGCACCCTCACTAGGGGAGAAATAAAGGCGGCCTTCAATAAAATGGCATTTTAGATGAGTGGAAGCATTGGGTTTGATTTAGCCTTTATGTATTTTTCCTAATGGTAAGCCACTTGGTTTCATGTTAAAGTTTCTTTAAGTCTACAAATTTTATTGAATTATAAAAAAAAAAAAAATTCTTTCTAAAACTTGATTTCAGTGAATGTAACTTTTGGAAAGAATAGGTGAAATAAAATCAAGAGACTCATTCATATTTTATTCATGGTTCTTCTCCACCCCTCCACCCCCAAAGTAGTAAGTAAATAACAAAATAAATCAGCTTATTCATTTTACCTTTTATTACCAACTAACCCTGGACTTTTTGATGTTCTCTGTTGCTCTAAATAAAATGTAACAGCCTGGCAATTTATAAAACGAAGATAGTGCTTTAGTCAGATTTTTACAAAGTAGACTCTATTTGAGAAAAAAAGTGAGAAAAGGGTAAACAAAAGAAGGAAATGATCCCGTCAGATTGCTGTTTATTAATGCATCATGAGATCTGTGTGCACCTGTTTCACTTTTGTTTAAAAGTAGAGAGCAGTGTTACAGCAAGTGAACCAGGGTGTCAGCATTGTGGGAGGGGACGTAACACAGTGAGGAAAGCTTCAGAAACAATTTCCTCAACACAGACAAGAACATAATTCCCTTACCTATGAGCCAGGTAGTTTGCAAGAGAGACTGAGAAGGATATGCATGAAGTCTGGGACCTGAGTATGCCAGATTGGGCATGCTTACTCCTGATAGATAAAATAATCGCTTGATATACGAGTGTCTTAGATCACTTTGAGAGGCAGTTCTGGCACCGGAGAATGTAGGTGTGTTCCACTACACTGAATGGAATAAAGCTAAAAATATGTCTAGTGTCTGAAAAGAACGCCAGTCCACTCAAGCTCTCGTTTAACGTCGGACTTTCTTTCTGTTTTGCTTTTAAAGAAAAATGTTTTACAAGGACAGCGTGAAGCGGACAAAATCTGGAGCAAAGAAGGATTTTATGCTGTTGTCATTTTTCTCAGCATCTTTGTTATTATAGTAACATGTTTGATGGTAAGTTGGCTTCTTTATATATTTTATCCTTTTCTGAGCCCACTGCTTAATATTATTGGATACATTGGCATTTAAATAAATGTTGAAAAGACTGATGGGAGAAGCAGGACTACACATTCTGTTATGTTGGGAATATTTCATATCGGACAGCGGAGTGAGTGCTAAAGGAAAGCCTATAGAATTATGTTTGCAGAACTGCATGATAAGGCTGTAAGTGCCTTAAGGCTTCTAGTAACTTGATCAACTCTAAGTGTGAAGCTTTAGAAAGTGATTTACTGAGGTCACTGAAGCCTTCAAAGTCATTCAAGTCTCTTACTTTATTTGTTCTTTTATATCATCTTTATGAAACTCAGGAGGAAAAAAAAAAAAGGAAATATATTTCAAGCGTATGCTTGTGCCCTAAAAAAAAAAGGAGTGGTTAATTTCCTTATTTCTGAAGGGCCTTGAAGGCATTCTACAGAACACCAGGCATGAAAAGGCTGAACAATCCAGTGCCAAATGATTCTTTAAGTGACTGAATAATAAAAATGTATTTACTGCATAATAAAAATGTATTTACTGCAATAGCTCTGTAAGTTACAAATTTGTGGTCTTTAACCACATATTTCTAATTAAAAAACAGAACCAAAAATAAGCTTAAACTCACTGAAGCAGTGCTATTTGGCATTGAATGAGTTAACAGTTACCTTGCAAGTAGAATGATAACATTTTCTAGTCTTTTGCAAATTTTGTGATGTAACATAATCTCTGAAGTTTACAAATGGGTTTTAATGTATTTTTTCCTGGAAGCTATGTTCTTTTTTATGTGGCAAATTATTAAAAATGTTCCTTCTGAGTTTTTAAATGTACCCAAAAGACATCATGCTACTTATTTTATCTGCGATCACCACTAGTGCTAAGTGTCTTATTAGGTTTTGTTCATTTGTGCTCCCCCTTATTGGGAAGGGGCTAATGTTAGAACCATGAGGATTCCAGTCTGGAAAGTCAGAGGCTGAGTGGGTTTAAACTTGAAGGATACAAAACAATTAAGGCCACGAATAAGGTGGACATGAACATGTTTCCTAGAGACCAAAATACACCTAGTAGCAAAAACACCCTAAAGCTTCCATCATAATGATAATAGCTGTGAATTTAGAGGCATCTTTATGGTCCAGGCATTAAGAGAGAAGATTTTTTAAATTATGAGACAATAAACAAAAGAATAAAATTGAATAAGAAAGTGGATTTTTATATCTCAAATGGTGGGACTTAAAAATTTTTTTTTTTTTTTAATGAGAGGCTGCTGAGGAGGCTGAAAGTTTTGTGGAGATTGTAGCAGAGACCTCTGGGCATTTTTTAGTGTTTTAGGGGGTGTGGTTCCTTGTTACGCTTAATTTCACTTCAAAATATGTGATTCTTCTTTTCCTTTATACAGGAAATCCCTCTTGTCAGTCACAGTGAATGTGTTTTTCAGTCTCACATCAAAAAAGGCTGGGTGGAGGGGAAGGGTGGGATGGGGTAAAGAGTAATGCACAGTAATGAAGCTTTTAAAGGGGGTAAATGGATCAAGATTCAGAATAGCAAAGGCAAGGATAAAAGGAGGAAAGCGGGAAAGCAGATTCATGAGCAGCCTCTGAGTTGTGGTTGTTAGATGCAGTCAAGTCAATTCCGACTCATAGCGACCCCATGCACACACACAGAATGAAACACAGCCCGGCCCTGCACCATCCTCACAATCCTTGCTATGTTGGAGCCCATTGTTGCGCCACTGTGTCAATCCATCTCTTTGAGGGTCTTCATCTTTTTCGCTGACCCTCAACTTTACAAAGCATGACGTCCTTCTCCAGGGACTGTTCCCTGCTGATAACATGTCCAAAATACGTGAGAGGAAGCCTCGCCATCCTCACCTCCAAGAAGCATTCTGACTGTACTTCTTCCAAGACACTAGAGGACAGAAAGAGGCAGGGTAGGCTTTCCTACCATGTTTGAGACTCTGAATTTCTAACCCAGGGAACACCTGTGTATCCAACCAAAACCAAAAAGAAACCAGTTGCTGTGGAATAGACTCTGACTCATAGCAACCCCGCGTGTGTCATAGTAGAATGTGCTCCACAGGGTTTTCATGGCTGTGACCTTTCTGAAGCAGATCTCTAGGCCTTTCTTCTTCCAAGATGTCTTTGGGTGGGTTCGAATCACCAACCTTTTTGTTAGTAGCTGTGCACTTAACCATTTGTGCCTCCCAGGACTCCATGTGTATCCAACAAGATTAGATAAATCCCTATATGACATGCTGGTCTGATGTGACCAGAGGACCTGTAATAGCCACATTCTCAGCCTGTTGAGACCAAAGGACAATTCTTCCTTTCCCAATATTTGCAAAACGCCAATGTGAAAGTCAGAAACCTAGATAGGTATGTTCTAATGTTACTAGAACAATTAGAGTCAGGAATGCTTCAAAGGTATAGGTGATTGCTCTCTTTTGGGTTGCAAGATAGATGCATCCATTCATGCAATCAACAAGCTCCTTCGAAACATCCACTGTGGGCATGTTGTTAAAGGCCTGTGAGCTGTGGGTCAAGGAGAAAACAAGACAGATAAGGCCCCGGTTCTCCTGAAGCGTATACTTTAGAGGTGGACACAGAGAAAAATCAAGCTTATTTTTAAAAAATCAAATATCATAAGTGCTATAAAGACAACAGCATAATAGTGAGTGAGTGGAGTAGACATTTGAGGCGTTTCAGCTGCGATCTGAATGACAGCAATGAATAGAGATGAAAATGTGAGGAAAGGACCTCCTAGGCAAAGGGTACAGTGTGGGGAACAGGTCTGTGGCGGGAGTAACCATAGCTTTATTCCTTGGGTGTTGCAACAGTTAACGTTCTCAGGTGCTAACCAAAAGATTGGAGGTTCAAATCCACCCAGAGGTGTCTCAGAAGGAAGGCCTAGCAATCTACACACGAAAAATCAACCATTGAAAAGCCCTATGGAGCACAGTTCTACTCTGATACACATAGGGTTGCCATGAGTTGGAGTCCACTCAAGGGCAACTGGTGGAGATCTGGGTTCAAGAAGAAAAATAGAAATCGAGTGTTTTGAGCAGGGAGGGCCTTTTTATAATCTGATTTGTGCATTTAAACCATCACTTTCTCTTTTGCGTGAAAAATAGTTGTGACAGAGGCTGGGATGGCCTGTGGGAGCAAGAAGACTGTTGCAGAGGCTACTATAATAGATGAGAAAGATGATGATGGCTCAGAGAAGGGGGGACAGTGAGTGAGTGGCAGTGACGTGGAGAGAAACGAATGGGGGTTTATTGGAAGGTAAATCTGAAAAGACTTGCTTTGTACTAATTCTGAAGGAGAAGAAAATTAAAAATTAAAGATGACTCCAAAGTTATTTGACTTGATCACCTAGGAGGCAGTGCTCCCAATTCTTGGGAGGAGAAAGATGGTTGGGGGTGAGTGTAATAGTGACAGAGAAGCAACATTTTTTCTTTGTGTTTAAATAAACCAAAAAAAGAAAAAAAAAAAAACCCAACTCATAGCAATCCTATAGGACAGAGCGGAATTGCCCCATAGGATTTCCAAGGAGCAGCTGGTGGATTTGAACCACCAGCCTTTTTGGTGGCAGCCATAGCACTCTGTAGCTTTTAACCACTGGGCCACCAGGGCCTCTGTATTCAAAAAGTTGTCAAATAAATGAAAGAAAGAAGTAGAATGATAGATATAAAACACTATCTTAAATTTTAATATGAAAGAGTCACTTTAAAAAAGTAACAAGCAACCCTGCAGCACATAAAAAGGAATTGATAGTGATAGGAAAATAAATACTACCTAGCAGACAGGATTAAAATGAAGCTAAGTTTATCTGATGCTAACTTACCACTGACAAGTCAACAGTTCACATTTAGGGGTGTGTCAAATGTGATTCTCTAAAATAAGCTTGTCTTTGTCACTGCTCAAAAGGCTTTGATAATCTTGATTTAAAGCAAGTTTTTTACTTGAATCTCTAAGTAACAGTCAATGCTATCACTTTTGTAACCCTCAGACACATGTATTCAATTCTGTTGTCCATAATTTTGTTGATACTCTGGCAAAGGAAAAGATAGAACTCAGAATTTTCCTTCTGGCATTAATTCTATTTATGATAGAGCAAATACTGTTATTTGCGCCCAGCCTTCCTGCATGCCATCGAAATGAAAAGCATGTGTTTTTTATTATGAAATTATATAGGTAAACTGCTGTGATGGAGGAGTACAAGTGCGATGTAACAATTTCTTAAGACTTGACTACATTTTTGAAATGTGGCATATTGTTTACTTTCCTTAAAATACAAAAACGTTTTTAATGTTGCCAGGCATAAAATTAGACAGGCATGACATTTTCAAACGTGTGACTTATTTAGCGCCTCTCAAATGTGAATGTAGAGTGGGTGGAGCAGCAAATAGACAAAAACAATTTTCTAAGAAAAAAATGTGTGGGCAACTTCTAATCCATTCAGTCTGTTTTAGACGGAGAAAGTCTATTACTAAGAAGAATTAATTCTTCAACTTGAATACATGATGCATAGGATGCCGTTTGTCATCTAAATGAGATCTTCAAATGAACTTAGAAGTTGATTAACAAGTGCAAAGGTATTTATGACATGTAGGAAGAGATGTCTAGAAATTAGATTGCTCTACTGTAACACAGTTTTAGAAAGTGCATAAGAACAGCTGTTTGGGTTGGTAAAAGCTCTGGCACGTTAGCCCCATAGAGGAGTCATCATATGTGATACATAGAGGTTCTCTAGTTATGGTCTAGTTAATAAGAATGGGAAATTATTATTTTTAAGACCACCTGCTATAGCCTGAGTATCATACAATAAACACCTGTTAATGTGAACTTTAATAGCCGTGCATGTCCAATTTGTTATATACAGTCCCTAGGGGTTGAGGGAAATGGGACTAGATTTCTAGCTGGAATGATGGGTTCCAGAACTATTTTCCAAGGTAGGCATATGTCTAAAAGTAATTTTCAATTTTTTTTCTGGAAACCGTTTTGCTATGAATGCCTAATCTTCTTAATAATACTACTATAATAACAATAATTATTTTTATCTTCCATTTATTGCATACTTACTGTGATGCCTGATATTTTACAATGTGTTTTAGTCTCCTGTTATTACCGATGAGAAAACCAAGATTCAGAGAAGATAAGTGACTTGACCAAGAACCCACAGTGGCAGGAATGTGTGTGTGTGGTGGTGGTGGGGGGGGGGGCGGGCAGGGATATTGAGTTTCAAACCCAAGTCTGTCTGGATTAAAAGTCTGAGCTCTTTACTGTGAGTCCATGTATGAAGAGTCAAACTGTGGCTTCTTTTAGTCCAATTGCTCTATCTTATGAACATCTATTTCTTGTCACAAAGGTGTCCAGTAACAGATGAGAGTGCTTCTATTAATCAGAAACATTCCACCCAGGCACCGGGACACACCTCTGTTTTTACACTTAGCGTCTTATACTGGGTAGAATTTTTATGCGTTTGTCTCCTCTGCAAACCTCGAACACAGGGCTGTGTGCTGTCTACTTTTGCATCTGCAATGTTTGGTTTCTAGAACATAGTAAGGATTGCTTCATGCTTATTAAATTTTTTAAAAATGAAAAAATCTAGAAAATAAATGAACTCTTCCAAAACTGTAAAATACTGCAAAAAAAAGCTATGGACTGTTAATTGGTGGCATCATTTTAAAATTTGAACATAATCCAGATAGAATGTTTTAAGTGTTGCTTATGATATTTTTGTTAAATGAAAGTTATAAACTGCAAAAGAGCTTTATAGAATTGTTTTTAGCTTCCCCCGTTTCTGTTTTTTCTGGTTCTTTTCTTCCTGTTATTATATATTTTTTCTGTTGTTATAGTTTGAATTTTGTAGCTCTTCTCATTCAATATTCCTTTTTCTTTTCCTTTTTCAATTGATCGAGTAACTTCATCACATCCCACTCTTAAAGATGAAGGAAAAATACTGACTTATTATTGAGAACAGGCTTTTGGCTTTGAGACAAAGTGCTCTCACATAGAGAAATATACTATTTCCCAGAACTCTCTGACACACTTCCCAGAGGCTTTGGGAAAGAGGTTGGGAAGAAGGATGTGAGGATTTGGACAAAAAAACAATAGAGTTGAGTGATCACTGGCCTGGAAGTCGGGAAACCTGGATTCTAGGCTTTCTATCTAACCTTGTATAAGTCAGCCAATTGCTCTGGACTTAAATGTAAAATGAGGAGATTTTATGAAATGATATTTAAGATCATATAGCAGCACTATTGACATTTTGTTTCTTTGTTTTAGGGTGTCTGTCCTGTATAATATAGGGTGTTTGGCAGCATTCCTGGCCTCTCTACCCACTAGCTCCAATAGCATACCTCCACCCTTACTGTGATAACAAAAATTGTCTCCAAGCATTGCCAGATGTCCTCTGAGGGGCAAAATCCCCACCAGTTTAAAAGAACTGCCTTATAGTTTAACTCTGTGGTAATTGAAGAAGCCCTGGTAGCACAATGGTTGAAGTGCTTTGCTACTAATCGAAAGGTTGGTAGTTCAAAACCACCAGCTGCTCTGTGGGAGAAAAGGCCTGGCAATCAGCTGCTGTAAAGATTACAGCCTAGGAAACCCTAGGGGTCAGTTCTACTCTGTCCTATAGGGCCACTATGAGTTGGAAATGACAGCACACAACAACATGGCAGCTGCCCGATTGCCATGTAGCAAACTCTTCAAATTCTTCCATATTTTTTCAGACAGCCCAATCTCTCTCTTGAGTATTTCTAAAGAGTGGGTTATAAACATTATACATTCTCCTAGTTCTGCTTTTCCCTAATTAAAGATGTAGAAATCACTTTGCACACACACTACGCTGAGGTAGATTGAAAAGTTGACCCCTGACCAGAGATGAAGTAAATAGATGACTGATGGCAAAATATGTGACAAAGGTTCCTCATCAAGAACATAAACTCATGAATGGCAGGGAAGGACTTTGCACTAGAGCTTGTTTTACACTAATGTCATCATAAAAATGGCCTGACAATTGAGAAGGTTAATATTTCCTTGGCTTTCTCATTTTCGTTTTTGAAATATGCTTTTCCAAGGCTCCAGTATAAACAGGCAAGTAAGTGTTCTGACATACACGCCATATTTGAAGAGCTTGGCATATACAATATATATGTTATTTTCTACTAAATATATTTTTGGAAAGGTATGGAGATATTTGTTTCTTTTTTCATTCAGGAAAATAACTTGCTTTTAGTAGTTATGTGTTTAGCTTAACACAAAAAGCTAAGCAGGTATGTGGTATGTGTCAACCAATTGGTATTGTTCTAGTGTGGATTTTGTTTTTGCAGACTGGTGGCAAAGTACCCTGTGAGGGTTATGAAAACTTCTCCCACCCTTAGGCACTATGCATAGTAGCCTATGAATGGCATAGGCCATTCGGCTTCAGTATTTTCTATACACAAAACCAAAACCATTGCTGTCGAGTCAATTCTGACTCATACTGACCCTACAGGACAGGTTAGAAATGCCCCATAGGGTTTCCAAGGAGCGGCTGGTGGATTCAAACTGCTGAACTTTTGATTAGCAGCTGAACATTTATTTTAGTTAACAAGGAGCTTTTAACCACTGCGCCACCAAGGCTCCATTTCTATAGTTAAAGAAAAACAATATATTTGTTTGAAAGTAATTATAATAAGAGTAAGAAACTTGCCACTTAGCATTAGACATCTTTTTATTTCCTTACACAGTAACATTTGTTTTGGAAATACTCAGAACTCTTTGTTCAAAATTTAAGATTTAGCTGCACAGAATTAATGAATATCACCAGCATAAAAGTTTCCAGGTTATGTGGAAGTGCACTGAAACAAAAGATAATAGGGATTCTCTTCAATTTCCTGGCAGTTCAATTAATCATATGTATTTCTAGTCATATGTCATATGAACATAGTCTTCCCCCTTAAGGAGACTATTTTAGTCCACAAAAGACATACTCTTAGATTCGGTGGTTTTTAAACCCAGTAGTGAGAACCACATCTACTGCAGATGTGGTTGGAGAGTCAGTCTTTCAGGATGGTGGCACAGGGCAGAGCGGTGCCAAAGGTAATGTTGATAGGTGCCGTCATTTTCCACTCATAGTGACCCCATTTAACAGAGTAGAACTGCCTCCATAGGGTTTTCTTGACTGTAATCTTTACAGAAGCAGATCACCAGGTCTTTCTACTGTAGAGTGGCTGGCCTGGTTCAAATTGCCAGTCTTTCAGTTAGCAGCCTCCAGGGCTCCTTAAGGGTGTAGAAAGTGCATAGGCTGGCAAATCAGAACTTCATTTAGGGCTTGGCTCTGCCACAGCTAACTGTTGACTTTGGGCAAGCCACATTACATGTCTAGACCTACTTCCTTAATGTATCAAGAGACCAGGACCACTTGGAGTGACCATTCTAACCGTGATTACCTCTGTATCCCTAATTAGAAAGTCATTTCTCATACATACATTAGCCCCTATTTTCTACCTTCCTGCCCTCCCCGAACTTTCTTGTTATTAAAATCCAGGATGTTAGACCTGAGACATCGTTAAACTGAGTTTTCACTTTGTGTTTAAATAACTCCAAACTCCCTTTTGTATCACCATTTCTGGTCCTTTAGTTTTTAATTTTGAGTCCCTTTTCTGATCACTAAAGACCATCTGTGAGTAGTTTTTTTTTTTTTTCAGCAAGAATACATGGGTAGTATGTTTTCTAAGACCTGTGTCTTCATATAAATATACATGACACCAATTTGTGTAGGTGCAAAGCCCTGGTGGCCCAGTGGTTAAGAGCTCAGCTGATAACCAAAAGGTCAGCATTCAAATCCACCAGTGGCTCTTTGGAAATCCTAGGAGGCAATTCTACTCTGTCCTATAGGGTCACTATGAGTTGGAATCGACTCAATGGCAATGGGTTTGGGTTTTTTGTTTGTTTGTTTGTTTTTAACCACTGGTTACATTTTCTGCATTATCAGTTCTGCTCTTCATTGTTTGTAAAGATTTACATTCTGTTACCAAGTTTCTAGTTCCTTGTATTTTTTTTTAATAGCAGTAGAACACCTGTTTATCTTAGATTGTTGTGTTTTTATTTCATCTTGATTTTTTTAATAATCTAATCTTGTCAAATAGACTTTTTTCCCCAAAGTCATTTTAAGAATACCAGGCAAAATTTCCTAAAATTGTCCGGTAGTAAATTCTCAGAATTAATTATGTCCTACACAATTTCAGGGGGATTCTTCCCTAATTTTCTCTTTTGTTTGTTCATCCTGTAACAAGAAATATATATATATTTACACTGTTTTTCCAGTACATTTAAAATATAAAGATTATTAGGATTTATATGAACTTTGAAAGAGAAGGAAAGACAGAATTAACTTTGTAACTATTTAGAGTAAATGTGATTGCAAAGTGCCAGGAAAGCCCCCTCCCTCTAAAATAACACTCATTCAGCTAATGGATTCCTGAGATGAAATAGAGAAGTTTAATTAGCTTAAGGCCTTTTAAGATGCAAATGCCACCATAGCTGTATACCTTCAGACAGTTGCAGACGACTGGTTAAGTCACATCTACTTGTGAATTAGCTTTTCAAGTCATTTTCTGACAGCATTCTTGAAACATGAGGACACCTAGTTTCTGCAGGAACTGGGCTAAAGAAATCAGCCTCAAGAAAAGGAAAAAAAAGGAGAGGGGCCTATAAAAAGGGGAGCCTGAAGACATGAAAGACACATTTTGTCCACCTCTCAATATATATAGCTCATGCAGTTGCCCAACACAGTTACTCCCATTTTTTTAAATGTTTAAAAGTGTTGAAACCTACTATTTCTGAAATGAATGTCATTTCAGAAAGAGCGCTGTTGAGAATGGAGGAAAGTGACACTTCTGCCTTTTTCTAAATGCGTAAAAATTATGAGAGGAAGGGAGTAAGAAAGAGAATCCTGGTGGTCCAAATTGTTTTTGGATACATACCCTAAATATAATTTTTCAAGTATTACCGGATTGTTGTGGTTAGGTGCCATCAGGTTGGTTCCGACTCATAGTGACCCTGTGTAAAGCAGAATGAAACACTGCCCAATCCTACACCATCCTCACAATCGTTGCTATGTTGGAGGCCACTGTTGCAGCCACTGTGTCAATCCATCTCATTGAGGGTCTCCCTCTTTTTTGCTGACCCTCTACTTTTCCAAGCATGATGTTGTGATCCAGGGGCTGGTCCCTGCTGATAATATCTCCAGAGTAGGTGAGAGGGAGTCTCTCCATCCTTACTTCCAAGGAGCAGTCTGACTGTACTTCTTCTAAGACAGATTTGTTTGTTCTTCTGGCAATCCATAGTATAGTCAATATTCTTCAGTAACACCATAATTCAAAGGCATCAGTTCTTATTTGGTTTTCCTTATTCATTGCCCAGATTTCACATGCATATGAGGCAATTGAAAATACCATGGCTTGGGTCAGGAACACCTTAATACTCAAAGTGATGTCTTTGCTTTAAACACTTTGAAGAGGTCTTTTGCAGCAGATTTGCCCAAAGCAATATGTCATTACCACATACTCATGTTAATGTATGACTGATGCAGATATTTATTAACATAAGAAATTATGGTTTATAGTATAACTCTTCTTTTATTGATACTTTGTGAGATGTTTTTTCTTCTATGCTGTATTGAATGCATGTCTCTGATTACATACATATCATACTCATATTTCATTGCTACAAGCAGCCTCCTTTGTCAGACATCTTAAGTAAAAATTCCCATCTGATCAAACTGACATCTGGCATTTTCATAAAATCAGTCAAATTTGCTTTTGAACTTATTTTTGAGGAACCGATTCATGCCCATACATATTTAATATATACGTGTACCATAATTGTTGTTAATTGCAGTCAGGTCAGCTCCAACTCGTAGAGACCTTACATATAACAGAACAAAACATTGCCCAGTCATGTGCCATCTTCATGGTCATTGCAATGTTTGAGTCCATTGTTTTGGCCACTGTGTCCATCCGTCTCACAGAGGACCTCCCTTGTTTTTACCAGTCCTCAACTTTACCAACAATTATATCTTTTTCTAGCAATTGTCTTTCCTAAAGACATGTCCAAAATAAGTGAGCCACATTCTCATTATAACTAGAAATACAAATGTATCCTTTTGAGAAAATCTCAATACCACAAAAGTGAGAAATCATCATACAAGGCTTTGCTTACATTTATTATCACTAAACCTTTTTTTGTTTTATCTTCTAGGGTGGGATGGAGGAGGTCATATATCATTCACTCTGAGGGAATGTGACAGGCCTTTATCTCTCCTTCTGCAGATTCTCTACAGATTAAAAGAAAAGTTTCAGCTTTCCTTGAGACAAGATAAAGAGAAAAATCAGGAGATCCACTTATCACCCATTGCGTTACAGCCCACACAGTCCGAGGCAAAGACAGTGAACAGCATGGTCCAGCCTGAGCAGGCTCCAAGGGTGCTGAATGTTGTCGTGGACCCTCAAGGCCGATGCACTCCTGAGATCAAAGCTGCCACCTCTGCGTGTCCTTCCCCTTTCAAGATGAAGCCCATAGGCCTTCAGGAGAGGTAAGGGCTTTGCTGTATCCCTTACATGTTGTGTTTTTGAAAATATTCACCACCTGGATGGGGAAACTTAGAGACAGTGGTAATAGTTGCACAACCTGATGAATATACTTAATGTCACTCAACTGTACATGTAAATAACAAAATGACAAATGTTTCTATATATATAATTTTTAAATTACAGTGTATATATATATCACAATTTAAAAAAAATTTTTTAAGTATTTGCCTACTGGAAAGGATAGAACTGGAGATGGTTGACATAATTGGGTGGAATCATTTACCCTCTATTGAGGGTCCCCCAACTCCCCAGGGCTCAGCCCCAAAAGATGCAGGGTCCCCCTGTTACCTGCACTCTCAAAGCAGCTGCTCTAAACTTCTTCCTTCCCAGGCCCAGGATTCTTTCTTAGACTTTGAGAACAGAAAAGTCTGCTCTTACTCATGGCATGTTCTCCCATATCTGACATGCAAGCCCCAGTCCTGCCACTAAGGGCCTGCCCTTTAAAGCTCAAAGCTAGGGGCAGGATTCAAATTCCTCTGCTTTCTGCTATCACATTTCTTCCCAAAGGCAATAAAACACCAATCCTGACAGCCTGAATACAGGGACGAGGCAAAGGTGAAGAAGGAGTGGGAATGGGGAATACAAGGAGGAAGATCAAGCATCACTTCCTCTTGGCAGTGGTTCCAGGCTCCCTGGGCCACATTCCTATCCCTTTCTTCCTCCAGCCCGCCCTGCCAGCTCTGTTGTGTCTCCCTTTCTTCTGCTTTAATCCCACAGGCCTGTGGGTAAACAGTATTTACAGCACTTCTCAGGTGTATTTAAATTTTGATTTACCTGTGTTAGCAATTGACTAAGCTTTTTGAAAGCATATATATGATTTAACTTTGTCTTCATCTCTTGAATATAGAACATAATACCTGGAAAGCAGGAGCTCCTAGAAGTAAAGGCTTGAATGAATGTTATCACAAATAATTTTCAAGTCTTTGCAGAGAAACACTTTGCTTATTCCATCGCCCCTTCCTCTTCATTTTTCTGCCCTAATTCCCTGCCAAGAAAGACTAGAGAAGAGTTTCAAGCGCGATAAAGGATGAAGGACATAAGGTGTTCCATGAGGTCAGAGAACGTTTCTGAGAGTTTTAAGTCTTAAAACTTAATTTATGTTCATGTGTTCTAATGGTGCCTTTGAAGTAGCCTGGAGTTTTACAGTTCTCTGTCTCTTGATCCTTGAGTGTAGTAATAATCCTGTGTTTATTACGTGAAAGTCTGGCTTCACTGAAATCACCAGGAAGCCATAAAGGCTCCCTTATGAGTTGCTTGTCCCAAAGACCTTTCAGGTCATGCCATATAAATCTCTCATCACTGATGGGGAGAATCTATTACTTTGACGTTACCAATAATAGAGACTAAATGCATATGCTTACCTAAATGCAAAGGATACACCCCAAAACTATGAAGATTAAAGATTCTCATAAAATGAGAGAAATAACAGTACCCTCTTCTTTTCTATTTCCAACCAGTCAAAAAATCATATTGATTCTTGTTTCTCTGTTTTTCTGCTTAGTGATTCCCTCCTTTCTGTAACCATCACCCTTGATTCAGAGCTCATTACTTCATAACTGAATTATTTCTCATGATAAAATGAAGCTAGACTCATGTATATTTCACATATATTATTTTAATTTCACTTAACCTGCCTGTATGTAGTTCTATGCCCTCCTTCAATCCCTACTATATACTCTTCTGATTTATCTTGCTGTAACAATACTTGCATTACAGCTGTCCCCAACTTAAGACGTATTGGAGTTATGACAAACTGCACTCATGACTTTTTTTTTTTTTTTGGTACATCTTATCGTTAGTAATATGCACTACGTACAATGTTGCAACACTTAATTTGCGGATGTTATCATCGTCAGAGGTTCTCTTGCAGATATTCAATGTTATGATTTACTATTCAAAACACTGCCCTATAGCAGGCTATGGCAATAATAATGAAATCAAAAAAACGAGGCTTTCAAATTATGTCAGAACCAACTTATGAGAGTCACCAGAACATGTATATTACTTTGTCTTACCAAAATCCTCAATACCTCTCTTTGGGCCTTTGAGGTTCCTGATAATTGTGTCCAAATCTGTTTGTGACTTCTCCCCATAATAAACCTTCCCTTCCCCTTAGACTGTTCTCCACCATATCCTCCCAGGTGTGCTGTGTTCCTGTCCACATTTGCATCTTTGTTCACCTGGTCCCTATTCTTCCCTCCTTCCACCCATCTCTAAATTCCAAAGCCCAGCATGAAATTTACTTCCTACCATTGGCCACGTAATTTAGTCATGCCCATGGTGGTCTCTAACACCTCTGAATTCTCCCATATATCACTCATTCTAGCAATGATTTTAGTTAAATAATAGCTCATAAAGGGACTGAAACTGGTTTTCGAGTGGTTTATTCTGTCCTTTAACCAGATTGTAGGAACCTTAAGGACAGACACTGTGACAAGATCCTCTCGTGTCTCCCGTGGTTCCTGTAATCCTGGTGCATAGTGAACACCCAAAAATATCAGAGTTAATAAGTAATTAATTAATTTTCCCATAATCTGGGTCTGTCATATATTTCCAAAGAACATTTCATAAGAACAAGTAGCCTAATGATAAACTACAGAGCCAAGATTCAAGAAAACTTGTTCTAATATTAATTCTGATATTTACTAAATGAGTAACTCAACAGATCAATTAACTCTTCTGTTGGTTACTTTTCCCAATACACAAAATAGAAATAATAAGACCTGCCCTGCCCTGCCCTACTTCAAAGGATGCTATAAAATTAACAATCAATATAACATGGCATTATGCCTTTAAGAAGGAAAAGAAAATGCTACTATTCTTTTTGTTTTTGTTCTCTGATTCTATTTTACAAGCCTATACTAGGTCAATTACATTTTCCCACTCAGAAAAGTCGAAACATTGTTTTTACTGAATTGATAGAGTGAACTTGTCATTTGACATCATAAATATTTTCTTAAATGTCAATTGACTTAGTTTCTCTCACTCAATTTATAAACCTGTATTTGTAAATTTCATCATTTAATGTTATCTAATAAATATCAATATCAAATTAAATGTATTCTATTGTAACAAATAAATTTATTTCCCATATTGAGTTCCTGGATTGGGGAGGCAAATTCAAATATCTGCTCCATCTCAGCATGTGTGTAACTTGGGATTTGTTTTTACACCTGTCATGCTAAGAGAAAAATATGTGCTGCACACAGCTCTCATGAGGGTTAAGCTAGACAGTAAATGCATCGGAATAGACTGAAAGGCAACAGGTTTGGTTTTATAGGTTTGGTACAGCATGAGGCCTTAGTGGCCACCTGTTCCCTCCCCTCTTTTACCCCATCCCTATCCTCCCCAAATCAAATCCTCCACTTACCAATCTCAAGGAAATTGTATACAGTCCAGGCTCGAAATGCCAGTAAACAAGGAATCACATCCAGGCCCTAGAACGGTACGTTTTCCACAGTGGGGAGACAGAGAACTTGAAAGCCTCTGGAGAGTCCCCCGTTAGTCTACTGTCTGACTAATCTCCAGTTTTGTGGAAAATAAAATCAGCAGGTAAACAAGTATGTTCACATTATTTCCTCATTTTTTCTCATATTATTTTCTATTAGAAGTAAAAACTGAACAAGCACTGTTACAGAACATTCCAGAAAGGAAGTGTGGGTTCCCTGTCACATAGGGCTCCCCTTCCTGACTAAAGTATTTCTCAGTGATCGGTAGGGAGCTAGCAGGAATATCTCATTAATAGAAGTTTTCTTTCTATCATAAAGTCCTGAAGGATTGCTGATACTCAATGAATAAATATTCTCTGACTTTTCTTAAGTTATACCACAATGTGGTTTATTTTGGGTGTGCATAAGTACTGTGTAGATGATGATATAGTCCGTGCCCAGGTGTGTGGGTTTAAAGACTTTCTTAGGGGTTAAAACCTGGTTAATCCTTAAAGATTCCTATCAGAGCTAGAACTATGTCTGATATGGTGGAAACATTGAAAAAGGGGACCTTGTCAAGAAAGTGTTAAGTATTCTACACCCAAAATTAAAGCTTTTATTTACTATAATTTGCTCCCGGCAAGGTAGAATGTCCTGACTTCTGTCCTCTGCTCCCCCTAAAAAAAAAAAAAAAGTGGAGAAATATTTCAATGCTTATTTGATTAAAAACTTGAATTTACAAGGTTCTTAATGGCTCCTCAAGGAGTGCTGGTGGCCCAGTGGTTAAGCACTCGGCTGCAAACCAAAAGGCCGGCAGTTTGAACCCACCAGCCGCTCCCCAGGAGAAAGATGCCACAGTCTGCTTCCATAAAGATTACAGTCTTGGAAACTCTATGAGGCGGTTCTACTCTGTCCTATACGGTCGCTATGAGTTGGACTCGATGGCAACGAGTTTGAGTTTTAATATTTCCTCAACTTACCTCTCTTTGAAAGATACAAGTAAAGAAATGGGTATAGAATGCGTACAACTCAATGTCAGGGCACAGAGTATACAAAACGATTCTGGAAATGAAAACTTGTATTCATAAAATAGACTCAGCAGTGAAAACAGATCCAACTCCTCATTTTCTGTTAGAGAAAATGAGACACAGAACCTTGCTGTCTTAGGCCTTAGGTGAAGTCCCCTAAAAGCATAGCCTGAAAACAGGATCCTTGTCTAAGTGATTAGTCGAGTGAGTGTTCTCTGAGAAACCTGTAGGGAAGTAAGTGAAGCAAAAAAGAGAAGCGGTGGCCAAGCAGAGATGTGGTTTCAGCTGACGTCTAGCCTCAGCCTGATCCCACATGGATGGTTGTTTCAGCGTGAGGGAAACAGGCCAAGCATCTGTACCCTCATACCAGCCATCAACTGTGGGCCACCCCGCAGGGGCTTCATAACTTCCTACACACCTTTGGACTAGGCCGTTCCCATCAGCTGACGGCAATTCTCCAGGAAAGGGGCAGCAGCTCACTATTACCAGCCAACCCTCCCAGCAATGGGAAGGGGTGGAAACAGACCATCTAGATAAAGGGGATCTGCATGGGACCCGTAGCTCACAGTACTTGCCAGAAGTTGCAGATAAATATCACTCGCTCTAATGAAACCTATGACTGAGCACCACTGAACACAGTCTCTCAACCAAGACTCACCCTCAGTCAGATAATATGGGGGTCAACACATAACTAACAACCATTGAGAAGTCAACCCTAATTTAACTCCAAATAGCATTAATAATAACTCAATCGCATTTATAGACCTTTTACATGCATTACCTCATTTAAACCTCACAAGAGACCTGTTACCCACTCCTTACAACTGAAGAAACTAATGTTCAGAGAGTTTAAATTACAGACCAAATATCTTAATAGCAAGTGACTGGGGGTGTGAGTGTGACATCCAAAACCTGAACTCAAGCAGTCTGGCCCCAGACACTGTACTTCTAACAAGTACTATGTTGCCACCGTTTCAGGGGGAACGTGAAACATGTTCCAGTGGTTCAGGGGAAGATTTCTCACCTTCCGTGCAGGATGCCCAAGGTTGATTGCCGACCAAGGCACCTTATATGTAGCCACCACTCGTTTGTCACTGGAGCCTTACGTGTTGATACGATGCTGAATGGGTTTCAGCAGGGCTTCTAGACTAAGACTGACTAGTGAGAAAGGTCTGGCAATCTACTTCCAAAAATCAGCCAGTGAAAGCCCATTGGATCACAACAGTCCAGTCTACAACTGATCATGGGGATGATGCAGGACCAGGCAGCATTTTCTTCCATTGTGCATGGGGTTGCCCTGAGTTGGAGGCCAACAGCTAACAACAGTAACATAACTGTGCCAAACACTGTGCTAGTGTGTTATCACATACAATCTTCACTGCATCCCTCCAGGTGGATACTATTTTTATGCTCTTCCTGCTGGTGATCTAATACTTAGAGGGATAAATAACTCTAAAGGTCACAAAGAAATAAAGATGGAGTTGGAGATTCAAATCTAGATAGTCTGGCTACAAAGTCTGCACATACATGTTTTACCTGCCTCAGGTGATACAGAAAATAACATTGTAGCCCTTTATTATTTATTACAATCACATGAAAATATATTCTTATAGACTACTTTGATGAGGACATCCCAGGGGTGGGGAAGGTATTGGAAACACGCACAAACCCTTCCTTAACAGTGAACATCATGCTGTTGTCCTCTTTCTTGTAGGAGAGACATGACTGCATTTTTATGTAGGTAGGTTGGGATTCTGAAGAATTCAAAAAATTTTTTAAAGGATTTCTTTTTTTAATTTTTATTGTGCTTTAAGTGGAAGTTTACAAATCAAGTCAGTCTCTCATATAAAAATTTATATACACCTTGCTATATACTCCTAATTGCTTTCCCCCTAATGAGACAGCATACTCCTTCCCTCCACTCTCTATTTTCGTGTCCATTCGGCCAGCTCCTGATCCCCTCTGCTCTCTCATCTCCCCTCCAGACAGGAGATGCCAACATAGTCTCATGTCTACTTGATCCAAGAAGCTCATTCTTCACCAGTATCATTTTCTATCCCATTGTCCAGTCTAATCCCTGTCTGGAGAGTTAGCTTTGGGAATGGTTCCTATCCTGGGCCAACAGAAGGTCTGGGGACTGTGACCACCTGGGTCCTTCTAGTCTCAGTCAGACCATTAAGTCTGGTCTTTTTATGAAAATTGGGGGTCTGCATCCCACTGCTCTCCTGCTCCCTCAGGTGTTCTCCGTTTTGTTCCCTGTCACGGCAGTCATCGGTTATAGCCAGGCACCATCTAGTTCTTCTGGTCTCAGGATGATGTAGTTTCTGGTTTATGTGGCTCTTTCTGTCTCTTGGGCTCATAATTATCTTGTGTCTTTGGTGTTCTTCATTCTCCTTTGCTCCAGGTGGGTTGAGACCAACTGATGCATCTTAGATGGCTGCATGCTAACGTTTAGAACCCCAGATGCCACTCTCCAAAGTGGGATGCAAAATGGTTTCTTAATAGATTTTATTATGCCAATTGACTTAGATGTCCCCTGAAACCATGGTCCCCAAACCCCTGCCCCTGCTACGCCGGCCTTTGGAAAAAAAAAAAATTTTTTTTATTGCATTCAGTTTATTCAGGAAACTTCTTCGCTTTTAGTTTAGTCCAGTTGTGCTGACCTCTCCTGTATTGTGTGTTGTCTTTCCCTTCACTTAAAATAGTTCTTATCTACTATCTAATTGGTGAAAACCTCTCTCCCTCCCTCCCTCCCTCCCCCCTCTCATAACCAAAGAATATTTTCCTCCATGTTTAAACTATTCCTCGAGTTCTTATAATAGTGGTCTTATACAATATTTGTCCTTTTGCAACTAGTTTCACTCAGCATAATGCCTTCCAGATTCCTCCATGTTATGAAATGATTCACAGTTTCATCATTGTTCTTTATCAATGTGTAGTTTTCCATTGTATGAATATACCATAATTTATTTTTCCATTCATGCGTCGATGGGCACCCTTGGTTGCTTCCATCTTTTTGCTATTGTAAACAGTGCTGCAGTGAACATGGGTGTGCATATATCTGTTCATGTAAAGTCTCTTATTTCTCTAGGATATATTCCAAGGAGTGGGGTTGCTGGATTGTATGGTAGTCCTATTTCTAGCTTTTAAAGGAAATTGATTTCCAAAGTGGTTGTACCATTTTACATTCCCACCACCCACGTATAAGTGTTCCAGACTCTCCACAACCTCTCCAACATTTATTATTTTGTGTTTTTTGGGTTAATGCCACCCTTGTTGGAACGAAATGGAATCTCATTATAGTTTTGATTTGCATTTCTCTAATCATAATGATGGTGAGCATTTCCTCATGTATCTGTTAGCTACCTGAATGTCTTCTTTAGTGAAGAATCTGTTCATATCTTTTGCCCATTTTTTAATTGGGTTCTTTGTGTTTTTGTACTTGAACTTTTGTAGTATCATGTAGATTTTACAGATCAGATGCTGATCGGAAATGTCACAGCTAAAAACTTTTTCCCGCTCTGTAGGTAATCTTTTTACTCTTTTGGTGGAGTCTTTGGATGAGCTAGGTTTTTGATTTTTAGGAGTTCCCAGTTGTCTAGCTTCTCTTCTACATTGCTGGTAATGTTTTGTATACTGTTTATGCCATGTATTAGGGCTTCTAATGTCCCTATTTTTTCTTCCATGATTTTTATCATTTTAGATTTTATACTTAGGTCTTTGATCCATTTTGAGTTCGTTTTTGTGCATGGTGTGAGCTTTGGGTCTTGTTTAATTTTTTGCAGATGGATATCCAGTTATGCCAGCACCATTTGTTAAAAAGACTCTCTGTTCCCCATTTAACTGACTTTGGGCCTTTGTCAAATATCAACTGCTCATATGTGGATGGATTTATGTCTGGATTCTCAATTCTGTTCCACTGGTCTGTGTATCTGTTGTTGTACCAGTACTGGGATGTTTTGAATACCGTGGTAGTATAATATGTTCTAAAATCAGGTAGTGTGAGGCCTCCACTTTGTTCTTCTTTTCCAGTAATGCTTTACTTTTCCCGGCCCTCTTTTCCTTCCATATAAATTGGTGATTTGTTTCTCCACCACATTAAAAAATGTTGTGGGAATTTGGATCAGAATTGCATTGTATCTATAGATGGCTTTTGGTAGAATAGACATTTTTACAATATTAAGTCCTCCTACCCATGAGCAAGGTATGTTTTTCCACTTAATGTATGTCTCTTTTGGTTTCTTGCAGTAGCGCCTTGTAGTTTTCTTTGTATAAGTCTTTTACATCTCTGGTAAGATTTACTCATAAGTGTTTTATCTTCTTGGGGTCTACTGTAAATGGTATTGATTTGGTGATTTCCTCCTCGATGTTCCTTTTGTTGGTGTAGAGGAATCCAACTGATTTTTGTATGTTTATCTTGTACCCTGATACTCTGCTGAACTCTCCTATTAGTTTCAGTAGTTTTCTTGAGGATTCTTTATGGTTTTCTGTGTGTAAGATCATGTCATCTACAAATAGAGATACTTTTACTTCTCCCTTACCAATCTGGATACCCTTTATTTCTTTATCTAGCCTAATTGCTCTGGCTAAGACCTCCAGCACAATGCTAAATAAAAGTGGTGATAAAGGGCATCCTTGTCCGGTTCCCAATCTCAAGGGGAATGCTTTCAGACTCTCTGTTTTGGATGATGGTGGCTGTTGGCTTTGTATAAATGCCCTTTATTATGTTGAGGAATTATCCTTCTATTCCTATTTTGCTGAATGGGTATTGAACTTTGTTAAATGCCTTTTCTGCATCAATTGATAAAGTCATGTGATTCTTGTCTTTTGTTTTATTTTTGTGGTGGATTATATTAATTGTTTTTTTAATGTTCAACCATCCCTGCCTACCTGGTATGAATCCCACTTGGTCATGGTGAATTATTTTTTTGACATGTTGTTGAATACTATTGGCTAGAATTTTGTTAAGGATTTTTGCATCTAAGTTCATAAAGGGTTTATACTTAAAAAAAAAAAAAAATCACTGGGATTAAGAAAATGGATGTAAACAGTTTGAAACCTACCTGAAAAGCAATGCCAGAAGACAAAATGTAATAGTGTTAACTGAAAGAAATGACAGTGGATACAACCCAAAGAGACTAGAATGGGAGCCAAGATGTATTTTTTGGAGAATTTCAAAATAGAGGAGTTTTGCCTAAAAAGGTAAAAACTGGCCATCACTTTTTGGGAAGCACAGCCCTCACTTCTCTCCAAGCAGACCCCTAAATGTTTGAGCCTTTTTGGATGAATGTGTCTTAAGAGTTTAGACTTGGATGCTGCTCTGTGGCAATCACAGTAACTGTTCATTTCCTCTCTTCTTCTCCCTTTTCCCCACTCATGGCCCCCCACAGAATAACTGGAGTAAGTCCCTTTGAGTCCTCTTACTATTTATCGACCCATGCATCTGTCAGTTTGTCATACTGTGGGGGCTTGCATGTTGTTGTGATGCTGGAAGTTATGCTACTTGTATTCAAATACCATCAAGGTCACCCGTGGTAAACAAGTTTTAGCTGAGCTTCCAGACTAAATCAGACTAGGAAGAAGGACCTGGTGGTCTACTTCTGAAAAAAATTAGCCAGTGAAAATCTTATGAGGAAGACTAACAACCTGTGATAGGCAGATGACACAATCTTGCTTGCTGAAAGTGAAGAGGAATTGAAGCACTTACTGATGAAGATCAAAGACTGCAGCCTTCAGTATGGATTACACCTCGATATAAAGAAAACAAAAATCCTCACAACTGGACCAATGAGCAACATCATGATACACGGAGAAAAGATTGAAGTTGTCAAGGGTTTCATTTTACTTGTACCCACAATCAAGACCCATAGAAATCAAAAGACGAATTGCAGCGGGCAAATCTGCTGCAAAAGACCTCTTTAAAGTGTTAAAAAGCAAAGATGGCACCTTGAGGACTGAGGTGTGACTGTCCCAAGCCATGGTATTTTCAATCATCTCATATGCATGTGAAAGCTGGACGATGAATAAGGAAGACCCAAGAAGAATCAACACCTTTGAATTATGGTGTTGGTGAGGAATATTGAATATACCATGGACTGCCAAAAAAAAAAAAAAGTCTGTCTTGGAAGAAGTATAGCCAGAATGTTCCTTAGAAACAAGGATGGTGAGACTTCATCTCACATACTTTGGATATGTTATCAGGAGGGACCAGTCCCTGGAAAAGGACATCATGCTTGGTAAAGTACAGCGTCAGCGAAAAAGAGGCAGACCCTCAATAAGATGGATTGACACAGTGGCTGCAACAATGGGAATGGTGCAGGGCCGGGCAGTGTTTCATTCTGTTGTACATAGATTGGGTCGCTATGAATCGGAACCCACTCGATGGCACCTAACAACAACAACTATTTATTGTACCTGCCACCAGACCACCTGTCACATAAGCTCCTTATCCTGAGGTTCGAGCAGAAAGGTCTTCTCCATGCTCCCATCCTACCCATTCCCACCCATCCTTCTATGTCCATGAACTTGCAACCTGATCCTAGACACAGATTTCCAACTTTATAATCAGTGCCAGTTGAGTCAGCTCCAACTCATGATGACCCCATGTGTGTCAGAGCAGAACCTCTCCACAGGGTTTTCAATGGCAATGTTTCAGAGAAAAAGATTGTCAGGCCTTTCTCTGAGGTACCTCTGGGTGGTCTTGAACCTCCAGTCCCTTGGTTAACAGCCAAGCACATTAACCATTTGCAAAGGTGGTCTCCATTTCCACTCACATCATTGGGAGCCAAAGCTGATTTCCTCCTGGCAACGCTTCTGGCCATTCTGTGGGATGTCACCTATTTTTAGAATTATACTTCCCCTGGCTGTATAACGTTCACATTTGTATAGAGTTCTTATTGTCCTTACCCTAAAGGAGAAGGTATCGTTTTCTGAGATCAGTCTTTGCTGATTCCTCTACACATCGTCAAATTAGAGTTTCACTTTGGAAACTACTAAATGCAGTGCTTTTAAAAATGAGATTTCAAGTCTTTTCTAGGGGACCGTGTTCTAGATCTGGATGTACAGGTTGACAGAATTAGGTGAACGGCCTTTTTTTGTAGAAGCATTTTAATCAGGGCAGGCACAGACAATTCCCAACGTACCCTTGGCTTCCTATTTTGAGAGAAACAAGCTCAGAATCTTATGTACTGTGTCAGGAGGTTTTATCTTGCACAGAGCTTTTTACCTTTGAAGTTATTTGAAATGTGTCATAAAGCTAGAGCTCAGGGCCCACTATGCGCATTTTATGGAGTGTCTGAATGTTGTTTTCCTATGAAGCGTGGCACCACTCTGTTCTCATCAGATTTCTCCAGATATTGATACTTGGAATCTATATGGTGAAAAATCACGACCACCCACGGTAGGTGACTTTAGCAAAAACTAAGATTTTTTTTTTTTTTAACTGATGGGGTTTTCTTTCATGGAAGTGTATCATGAACTTTAAAGTGCCATTCCATTTAGCAATGCATCATGATTATCTGGGTATTATTTAAACATGGAGGGATTAAATTAAAGAATGATAGCTGGAAACCAAGTGCTCTGACCTGTTCTGAAGACAGCCTAGTTGAAGCCGATCTGTTTGTAGTATGTGGAATTAGTGCCCCCTAGTGGAGAACTGCATGTTGTTTTTTTTAGTGGAGAACTGCATGTTGGCTCAGTCTCTCACTTGTCTCATCTAGGGAAAAGAAAAGCGGCTCTTGTTTTTGTAAAAAATTCGTTATGACTCTAATACCCTCTCTGACAGGTAAGGCATAATCTCTTTTGGCAGATACTTTAGAAAAAGGTCTCATGTGACTGATGAAAGATCTGTAACTTGAGAGACAACAAATTGGTCTGAACACATTCAAATATGTTGTGCTTTCTAACAATGCTTATTACCCGATCATCATTTTTATTCCTCATTTGATCCACAAGTAATTTTAAGGACAATGTGTCAAAATAAATTATGATCCCCTAATAATGCCTTAAAGGAGCCCTGGTTGTGCAGTGACTAACCGCTCCACTACTCAGCTGTTCAAACCCACCCCTCTGCAGGACAAAGATGTGGCAATCAGCTTCTTTAAAGATTAAAAAAAAGATTACAGCCTTAGAAACTTTATGGGCCAGTTCTACTCTGTCATATAGGGTCGCTATGAGTGGGAATTGACAATGACAGTGGTTTGGTTTGGTTTTGGCAATAATGTCTTAGAATATATGAATCCTTTTATTAAATAACCTTTTTTTTCCCCTAATCAGGGGCTTAAGTACGCGTCTTAATGATTCCTCTCCTTTTCCAAGTCACCCACATCCTGCCTGCCTCACTTCTCATTTTCCCCTTTTTCCCTCTTGATTCTGATTTCCCCACATGCTGGTTTTGATAGCTCAATGCCTGACACATACTGCACGCTCCATAAACATGTGTTAAATAGCAATGTGAAAAAATGAACACATCCTTAAAAGGGTTAATTTTACGGAAGGAAATAATTTTCACAGGAAGAAAAGCAGATGACCCATCATCTCGCTCCGTACCCTTCAGGCAGAAGCCTCTGGCCTCTGGGGTTGGAAGGCCACCTGGCCTCATTAACCACCACAGGGGAGCGTCTTTGTGCTGCTTTCCAGGCCTGTCCCTGGTGATGTCACTCGGCCCCACAGTGACATCTAACAGGAGCTTATAAAAACCCTCACTCCCCCGCTCTGAATATGGTCTTCTGAAATGATTAATATATATATTCTCTTCCTGAAAGAATCCTTAGCCTACCTAAGGATCCTGAGAAATAAATTGAAATTTTCAACCCACTTTAATCAATGAGAGTAAAAATGAAGTGCTAAAGGATATATGAAAGTGAAAATAAAGTGTGGCAAAGAGCCCTGTTGGCTCAAGAGTTAAGAGTACAGCTGCTAGCCAAATGGTCCATGGGTTGAATCTACCCAGCAAGGAGAAAGACCTGGCAATCTGCTCCCATAATGATTACAGCCTGGAAAACCCTATGGGGCAGTTATACTCTGTCACATGGGGTCACTTGACGAAATCGACTCAGTGGGCACCCAAAAACAGCAACAAAGCAGTAAGGCCTTTGTGCGTATGCTAGGTGTTAGGGAACGGGAAGATTTTATGTGTTTTGTTTTATATTGACAGATTGAATCCTAGGAACATTGGATTGGAAAATTGGGACAAGAACACAGAAACAAAGAATTGATGATAGATATTTTAGAAGTGTGTGCAAAGAGATCTTACTGGAATAATTATCTCCACTGTTAAATGTAAAATTTTTAGAAAGCTGTGAAGAACATGCTCAGCAAATATTATTTAAGAACTGTGAACCAAAGTTATGTTTCTAATTTAAATATATTTATTCTTCCATATATGACCTGTAGGCATAATGACAATATACCAGAAATTAAAAACCTTTTCCTCTGTATATGATAGAAATTCCCAAGCACAGTTTTACATCATCTAAGGTGATACCTGATGGTGCAGTGGTTAAGAGCTCAGCTGCTAACCAAAAGGTCGGCAGTTTGAATCCACCAGCGCCACCTTCGAAACCCTATGGTGCAGTTCTGCTCTGTCGTATAGGGTTGCTACGAGTCGGAATTCACTCAACGGCAATGGGTTTTACAGTGATAACCAGTGAAATGTACGGGGGTGAAGGAGTGTCTTATGAAATTTCTAATATGGTGCCAATAATATGTCCCACAGTAGTTTTATCCGTGGGGGGAGGTGCACAAAGTAAAATAGCACTAGAAAATCAAAATCTTAAAAATGATAAATAAAAAAAATTCAAATGGGGCTTAAACTGAGGCTGTGGTTCATGTGGGCTAATGATTCTTTGGACTAATCACTTCCTTGAGTCTTTGATTTTCTTCACTCTTTGTTGCTCCAGATGGGAAGAGGCCAATAGTTGTAATTTAGGTGACCACTCACAAACTTTTAAGACCGTGGACTCTAATCAGCAAAGTAGGACGTAGAACATTACCTTTATGGACTATGCTATGTCAACTGACCTAGATGTCCCCTGAGACGATGGTCCCTAGTCTTCAAGCCCAGTACCTTAGTCCCTCGAGGTATTTGGTTATGTCTAAGAAATTTCCATAGCTGTGTCCCATATGCACTCTATTATATACATGAAGATACATGGAGTACATGTAAATATGTATATGGAAATATCCACAACCATTCCTAATCATGCATGTGGGTATACACCCATACAACTTCCCACACATATTTAACATACACATCTACCTATGTATCCACTCACAAATTATTTTTGTTATTACTGTTGTTGCAGGATTGAATATGCTATTGTATTTACCATAAAAAAAATATATATATAAGTTGCCTTTTATTCTTGCGTACCTCTCAATGCCATCTTTTGACTTGGTTGTATTGTGCTGTCTTCTGCCATGTTGTGTGTTGCCTTTCCCTACACCAAAATTAACGCATGCTATTTTTTTTTTTTTAATCCGGTTGGAAACCCTGGTTGCATAGTGGTTAAGTTCTACGGCTGCTAACCAAAGGGTCAGCAGTTCGAATCCACCAGGCGCTCCTTGGAAACTCTATGGGGCAGTTCTACCCTGTCCTATAGGGTCTCTATGAGTCGGAATCGACTCGACAGCACTGGGTTTGGTTTTTTGGTTTATTATCTGGTTGGAAACCCTGGTGGTGTAGTGGTTAAGTGCTACAGCTGCTAACCAAAGGGTTGGCAGTTTGAGTCCGCCAGGCGCTCCTTGGAAACTCTATGGCGCAGCTCTACCCTGTCCTATAGGGTCTCTATGAGTCAGAATCGACTGGACGGCACTGGGTATGGTTTGGGTTTTGGTTATTATCTAGTTTTGGAAACCTTGGTGGTGTAGTGCTTAAATGCTATGGCTGCTAACCAAAAGGTCGGCAGTTCAAATCCATCAGGCACTCCTTAGAAACTCTATGGGGCAGTTCTACTTTGTCCTGTAGGGTTACTATGAGTCAGAATCAACTTGACGGCGATGGGTTTTATTATCTAGTTGATGATTCTCACTCCTCTCTCTCCCTCCCCCATCCCTGGTAACCATCAGCCAATGTTTCTTTGTGTGTGTAAACCTTTTCTTTATTTTTTATGATAGTGGTCTTATGCAATATTTGTCCTTTTGTGATTGAATTATTTCACTCAGTATAATGTCCTACAGATTCATCCATGTTATGAGATTCTTTGAGGATTTATCATTATTCATTATTGTTGCATAGTATTCCATTGTGTGTATGTATCACAATTTGTTTATCCATTTATTCACTGTTGGGCACTAAAGTTATTTCTGTCTCTTTACTATTGTGAATAATGCTGCAACGAAAATGAGTGTGCATATCATTCATGTCACGGCTCTTATTTCTCTAGGGTATGTGCCTAGGAGTGGGATTCCTGGGGCATATGGTATTTCTATTTCAAGCTTTTTAAGAAAGCACCATACCATTTTCCATAGCGGTTGTACCATTTTACATTTCCACCAGTAGCACATAAGAGTTCCAATCTCCCCATAACCTTGCCAGCATTTGTTGTTTTCTATTTTTTTGATCAATGCCATTATTGCCAGGGAAACCCTGGTGGTATAATGGTTCAGAGCTACAGCTGCTAACCAAAAGACCACCAGTTTGAATCCACCAGGCCTGCCTTGGAAACTCTATGGGGCAGTTCTATCCTGTCCTATACGGTTGCTATGAGTCGGAATCGACTGGACAGCAATGGGTTTTTGGTTTATTATTGCCATGGTGAGATGGTATCTCACTGTAGTTTTGATTTGCATTTCTCCATTGGCTAATGGTCACCAACATCTTTTCATGTGTTTGTCAGTCACCTAAATGTCTTCTTTGGTGACGTGTCTGTTCATGTCTTTTGCTCATTTTTTATTTGTATTGTTTGTTTTGTTGTTGTTGAGGTGTTGAAGTTTTCTCTAACTTTTAAAAATTAGACCCTTGTCAGATAAGTTGTTACAAAAATTTTTTTCCCAGTCTATAGGTTCTCGTTTTACTCTTTTGGAAAAATAATTTGATGAGTATAAGTATTTAATTTTTAGGAGATCCCAGTTATCTAGTTTATTTCCTGTTTGTGCATTTTTAGTTATGCTGGGTAGTCTATTTATGCCATGAATTGGGGCCCCTAACTTTGTTCTTATGTTTTCTTCCATGAACTTTTTAGTTTTAGATTTTACATTTAGATCTTTGATCCATTTTGAGCTAGTTTCTATATATGGTGTGAGGTATGGATCCTGTTTCACTTTTCTGCAAATAAATATTCAGTTTTGCCAGCACCATTTGTTAAAGAGAATATCTCTTCTCCATTTAATGGACTTCAACCTTTTGTGGAAGATCAGCTGTCCACAGGTGGGTGGATTTACTTCTGGGTTCTCAGTTCTGTTCCATTGGTCTGTGTGTCTGTCGATATACCAGAACCAGGTTATTTTGACTACCATGGCTGTTTAGTAGGTTCTGAGATCAGGAAGTATGAGTCTTCCTACTTTGTTCTTCTTCTTCAATAATGCCTTATTTATCCAGAAACTTTTCCTTTCCATATAAAATTGGGAATTTGTTTTTCCATTTTGTTAAAGAATGTTGTTGGAATTTGGATTGGGATTGCATTATAACTATAGATTGCTTTGAGTAGTATTGACATTTTCACCATGCTATCTTCCTATCCATGAGCATGGTTTTTCCATTTATGTAGGTCTCTTTTGGTTTCTTGCAGTAATTTATGGTTTTCTTTTTATAAGTCTTTCACATCCCTGTTGTTGTTGTTAGGTGTCCTCAAGTCAGTTCCAACTCATAGCGACCTTATGCACAACAGAATGAAGTGTTGCCTGCCTGCGCCATCCTCACAATTGTTGTTATGCTTGAGCCCATTGTTGCGGCCACCATGTCAGTCCATCTCATTGAGAGTCTTCTTCTTTTTCACTGACCCTTTACTTTACCAAGCAAGATGTCCTTTTCCAGGGACTGATCCCTCCTGATAACGTGTCCAAAGCATGTACGATGAAGTCTAGTCCCTAGTTAGATTTATTTCTAAGTATTTTATCATTTGGCTATTGTAAATGGTATTGTTTTCCTAATTTTCTTTTTGAAGTTCTATTTGTTAGTGTAGAGGAATCCGACTGATTTTTGTATGTTAATCTTGAACCTTGCCACTTTTCCGAATCCTACTATTAGGACCATGTTTTAAACCATTTGTATTCTTATCATCTGTCAAAGTTCCTGGTGCACATAGACCTTAATATGTGCTTAGTCCCTTTCCCCCATTCCCACTTGCTGTTGGTGGTGGTTGCGGTGGCCATTGTGATAGTCTGGAGGTAACCAATTGCCATTGAGTTGACTTCAACTCATGGCAACCACATGTGTGCCAGAGAACTGTGTCCATAGAGTTTTCAATGGCTGATTTTTCAGAAGTGGGTTGCCAGGTCTTTCTTTTCCTTGAAAATCAGAAATAGCATTTTAGAGTTGAGAAAAACCTGAAACAGTGATTCCCAAACCTTATTATCATAATCCCTTAGGAAACTTTGTGAAATTACATACAGTCCAACCCAGAAATTCAGCTCCAACATATCGGAGGCAGGGTTGGAAATATATATATTTAAAATACACATGTATATTTAAATGTGTATTTTCAAATACATATGTATTTGAATATATGTATTTATATGTATTCAAATAGGTATGTATGAACATTTGTATATTTAAATACCCAGATAGTTAAGCATTCAGCTGCTAACCAAAAGGCTGGTGGTTCAAACCCACCCAGTAGCTTCATGGGAGAGAGACCTGGCAATCAGCTCATGTAAAGATTACAGCCTAGAAAACCCTATGTAGCAGTTCTACTCTGTAACATGGGGTCCGTATGAGTCTAAAATCAACTCAGTGGCACCTAACAACAACATATTTAAATATATATCTGTACATACCTATCATATATTGTTGTTGTTAGATGCCATCGAGTTGGTTCCAACTCACAGAGACCCTATGAACAACAGAACAAAACACTGCCTGGTCCTGTGTCATCCTCACAAACATTCTCATGCCTCAGCCCATTGTTGCAGGCACTGTGTCAATCCATCTTATTGAAGGTCTGCCTCTTTTTTGCTGACCCTCTATGTATGAAACATAATGTCCTTCTCCAGGGACTGATCTCTCTGATAACATGTCCAAAGTATATGAGATATAGTCTTGCCATCCTTGTGCTTCTAAGGAGCATTCTAGTTGTACTTCTTCCGAGGTAGATTTGTTTGTTCTTTGGCTGTCCATGGTATATTCAATATTCTTCTCCAACACCACAATTCAAAGGCGTCAATTCTTCTTTGGTCTTCGTTATTCATCGTCCAGCTTTCGCATCCATATGAGGCAATTGAAAACACCATGGCTTGGGTCAGGCCTTAGCCTTGGGTCACTTTAGTCTTCAAGGTGGTATCTTTAACTCAGAACAATTCTATCTGGCAGAGGTTATTATTACCCCTGTTTTACATATGAGAAAACCAAGGCCTGGAGTGGTTAAGTCGTTTGCTCAAGGTCCTGCATTGGGTTTCCAATGCTGTAAATCATATGGAAGCAGGCTGCCACATTTTTCTCTCGCAGAGTGGCTGGTGGGTTCAAACCACTGACCTCAGGTTAACAGCTGCGCTCTTAACTACTGTGCCACTAGAGTTCCCTATCTCATAAAGATGGGATAGTTAACTCTTTGACATTTAAAGTTTCAAAGCATTTGGTAAAAAAAAAAAAAAAGGCAACAATAATTAGTTTGCTTTTTCTGTTATTCTAACAACAACAAAAAAAAAAACCTTATTTTGAATGCTTTTCCCACCACTCCTCCTTCCCCCATTTTCTCTGTTCTGTTGAAACTATTTGTATCACAAAGACAATTGTCTGTATGTAAACTCACCCAAGCTGATTATTGGTGCTTTTTTTCCCCTTAGTATTTGTCTCTCCCATGACACTGCACTAGGTTTATGACACTAACTGGAGAATCTAAATATTTTCCCACATTCCAAATTCGCTGGTGACATAAGCATAAGAATTTAATACATTGAAAAAAAGACCTTCGATTTCCTGACTAAAATATAGCTGCTTTTCCTAGATTCAGCAGATAATTTTATTCCATTGTGCTTTATTTATTCTTGGTATGACTTATGGGGATTGTTTTCAGGAAAATGTCAGAGTAATTGTTCAAAATTGAGCTATGGACCAACCCAATGACATTCTCCTGGGAATAAAAAAAAAAAGAATAGCTTGACTAAAATATACAAAAGATCTCTCTGTTTATAAAAAATATTTCTTCTTAAGCATGAAGATAAGTGAGGAAATGTTTGACATGAGATGAAAATATCTGCAAAATAAGTCAGTGATTAAATGCCCAATGCCATCTTAGTGCATAGTTCAGTGGTAAATTAATAGTATCTCCTGGCCCTATCGCTTCATTCTTATTTTATAATAGATGATACGTAATAAAAGACGCCCTCCTTACACCAGGAAGAGGTACACTCCTCACCATTTCTATCTCAGAAAGGTAGTATTGGCCATAAGTAGAGAGCCAAACCTCAATGTTTCTCCAAGGCAATAGAGCCCTTCCTAAATTTTTAAAAATTTTAATGAAGTGTACAAATAATACATTGTATTACCAAATTGTTAGAAAACATATTGAAGCCAAAACAAAAATGTAGAAATCATTGCACAGTTAGTCCTACCAGCAGATATAACCACCATTAACATGTTGTATATATCCCTCAGATTAATATACACACACATGCACACACACCCATATACCACACTGTAATAATGCTGAGAACTGTAGCAGCAGTGGTAGCAATAGCAGCAGGAATAAGCCTCTGCAGTAGTTCTAACAGTGGCGGTAGCAGTGGTAGCTACCAAGAGAAATCAGCACCAGCAATGACAGAGTATTCGTCACTGCTATAGCCATGACTGCAGAGAAAGCCCCAACAACTGGAGCAGTAGCTCTGAAGGTGTCCTGGTAGCAGAAGCAGTAGCAATATCAGCAGCAGTAATAATGGAATAAATGGAATTTACCATGTACTGAGTACTGTTCTATATGCTTTCACATATATTATCTTGATTAATCTTCACAAGAATCCAATGAAGTAATTGTATAAATTTTATGCCCATTTTACAGATAAGAAAGCTGACGTACACACAGATTAAGTAACTTGCCTAAGTTTACACAGTCGTAATGGGTAGAACCTGAATTTGAACCCAGGCAGTCTGGCTCCAGATCCATCCTCTTAACCACTACACTGGCAGTAGTAACGGAAATAGCATAAATCCTAAATTACAGTGTGAGGATTATGCTACAATTTATATACTTATTTCACAACCAGTGAATAAATTTTGAGTGATTCTGAAATTAGAAGAACAGAAGAAGAGGATGTGAAGTGATTTTCAAAAAGCCTCACAATTTAAAAACGGTCAGTTTCACAGTTCTCAACTTAAAACTATCTTAAAATAGCATCCTTTGCAAATGTTTTTGCGCCATTATTTCGTTATTTCTCAATAACGTGGCCTTACGCCTTTGTATGGAAACCCTGGTGCTGTAGTGGTTAAGAGCTATGGCTGCTAACCAAAAGGTCAGCAGTTTGAATCCACCAGGCACTCCTTGGAAACCATATTGGGCAGTTCTATTCTGTCCAATAGGGTCGCTGTGAATAGGAATCAACTCTTTGGCAATGGGTTTGTTTTTTTTGTTGTTGTTTGTTTTTTAATGCCTTTGTATGCTTGTCTAACTTTTTGATATCTTTTCTTGTGAATTCTTAAAATTAAAAGGCAGGGACCGTATCTGCTTAATTGGTCATAATCCTCAGCTTATAGGTGTACCTCCACATATTTAGGTGGTCAATTAATATTTGTGAGTGAATAAATAAAATAATAAGAAATAAAATTCCAGAATCCACCCTAAAAGCAAATGGAATTGTGTTGAGTCAGACACAGAACACTTCAACAAGAACTCTTTAATACTCATGACGACAGCAGCCAAGGAACTAAGAAAACTTAAATGTTGTTGATGCTTTAAATCTTTTTTTGATTCTGTTTTACCTTCTTTAATCTCATATTTTATAAGTTGTAAGCTAAACACAAGTTTAGTTTACAATGTAGGTTTTTAATATTTAATCTGTTTTTTTATGTACACTTATAGCTATCCTTATAGAAAAAGCCCCTTTGCTCCTAGAAAGTTATAATTCAAGGTGGAATAAGAACAAAAACAAAAATCACTCCAATGCATTAATAAAATTTTATGTTTTGGAAGATGAGACGTTGAGTCTTGGACAAAATACATGACCCTAACATATATGTGAACTCTTGTGTCCTTTTTAATGATTGCAGACTGCAAGATGTGGCAAAATTAGAAGCAAATATAACTTGAATACAAAAGCACTTAAATGGAAAAAAAAAAAATGCCCTCAAAAGTTATCTCAGAACTTTTTTGCTTAGGGTTTCAAGCTGAAGTTTTGGTGATATGACTTGATTTAATTTCCAAGTCTCTTATCTGTAGTTTATTCTTGTTACTGCAGTTGCTACTGGTTTTTAACTTGTACACAGGAAACTGCAGTGCCAATCAATTTTGTTCCCAAGGTGACAGGAAACCCTGGTTGGTCAGATGTTGATTGTGCTTGCTGTTCATGCTCCACCCATCATATTTTCTTCCCTTTTGGCTGAACTTAAGACGAATTAATCAGTGGTTGACATCTGGCAGACAGCTTTTGTGTCTTCTCCATGATTTGTTGACCTGCACAGCAACAGAGTCAAAATTCAGTGCATAAAACTTGTAGACATGATATCTAATGCTGCCAAGAATCACTTCTATGGGCTTGCATAGAAGGCCCATCTTTCAGCTTTTTAATTGAAAATGTGAATATTCTCAAGTAATCAAACATCTGTTGAATAAATATTTCACCTTCTTTATGATAGTGACTGGCTTACCTCACCCTATTGTAAATTCCAGATACGAAATGTGAAACGGGACAAGGACGAGCTCAAGGAATGTTAAGCTTTTTAACAGGTCTTTGCTTTTTGTGATTACTCTTTAGCCACCTGCATATTTTCTTCAAGCTAAGTCCTGTCCCACATAAACATATCTCTTATCACTGAACACTCAGAGAAAATGCTGGTACCCAGAACATGACAGATAACTCATAATGAAAAGCTAAGCATAGAATCAAGCCAGATGACCTTCCCATTCTCAAAGCCAAATTTCTTTGGAGTCTCCTCTTTCAAACACATGGTTTATGACTCTATAAAAAGAAAAATTACAAACTGTGCTATTGCCTAGTGAACTGTTTTCAGAACTCATTAGTTTTAAGGACAATGGTACCAAAGCGTACATCTGATTTTATCAGGACTAGAAAAAAAAAAAAATTTTTTTTTTTTTTTTTAGTGATAGTAGAGATCATGGAAAATGTACAAGAAATATTTTTTCTCTGTATAGGAAGATGAAGGAAGGTAACAATGCAAGAAGGTGAGATTAAGATAAACCTAAAAAGGGCAGGTATATTGGACCGAATAAGCTTTTCCTGTTCATAAAATGTCCCGTGTTCTTAACACAGGAAAGGCATTCTTATTCACCTGAGGTATTCGTGAATCCTAGGTACAGACCTAAAAGTACCCTGGGTTGTGGTGGTAAGAAGCCAGGAAAGAAGGGGGTAGGAGTGGAAGCGTCCAGTCCATGGCGGGCCCATAACGAGGCCAAATTTCCCCAAAGATACCAGAGTCTCTAGCCATTTATTTATCCATTTCTCACTTATTGTGAGACGGATAATCTTGGTTGTATGTCTATGCTAGTTTGTTAAGACTTAAAATTTCCCACCAAAATTTGGATACATTTAAGACTGTGGCTGGTTCAGGCCATAGAGTCACCAAAGAATTGGTAAATATGCTTGTTGAGAGCTTTCTGCTCTATCTGACCCAGTTAATTCCAACACTCATCCAACTTCCCTCCCAAAGAGCGCTTTCCTAGATGTATTAGAAAGGAGAATTTTGATCCAATTTTATTTATTCACAACACTTTCTTCTATGGAGGGGCTAGGCCTATGGAATAAAGACACAGGCTAGACAAAGTATGTAGTGTTTTGAATTTTATACATTTTGCAGAGCCGTAATTCTTGTTTTACCAATAGTCAAGTAGGAAAAAAATCCAAGACACTAAATAAATATTTTATAATCTGTCAGGGAGACTTGGCATCTGTCAAGGCCCTATAAGAAATCTGGTAGGGAACCCAAATAGTATCTTGCAGCAAACTTAAAATGCACTTAAAATATCTTGAATAATCTCCCTACATCCCCATATTAGTTCTCATTTTGAATTGTATGACTATCTATTTTGACAGGAGCTATTTGGCTGCTTGCCTGGTCTTCTTTCCACTCGCTGTTCCATTGGCAGTGGAAAGGAGTGGGCCCAGTGGGGGGTGGGTGCCAACTATTATTCACAATGGTGGGTGCCCCTTGGGAGATGCTACACCAAGGTGGATGAGTTATCTATTCCTGGACAGCAGTTTTACTTTGTGCCACGTTACCTGACTCCTATTCTGATCCAAACTGTTCCCTAAATTGTCTTAGCATCATTTCTAACCTACATCATTTCCCATTGAGGGCTTTAGGATATTTGGCAGTACTACGCCTAAGCTAGAGCTTTTTGTAGGGCATCCAAGCAATAGAGATAACAATGGGTAAATGTCTGCAAGGCATTTCTTTCAGAGACATATGGATAGTGTGTTCTTCTGGATGATCTCATTTATGTAACACATGCATTTTGAATAACTGAACCTCTGTTGGCATGCTTAGAATGGAAAGCATTGCTTATAGGCAAGTCCTACCCAGTAGAGAACTAAATCTGAACTCTAACCTTAACCCAGATTGAATAAGTTGTTGGGGTCAAAATAAAAGGGGAAAATAGTAAGATTATTTTATTTGGCATAGTCAAAAAAAAATTCAAATATAGGATAATATTCCAAAGCCTAATATTGGTACCAATAAGGAAAAATATACAAGAATAAATATACCTCTCTGTGGAGAGAAAAGAGCCTAGAAAAGTCTTAACAAAAACTGCTATGTGCCAGGCACTGTAAGAAATGCTTTACATATGTAATATCAAAAATGGGAAAACTAAGAAACAGATATTTAAGTAAACATCCAAGGTCATGGAGCCCATAAATTGCAGAGGTGGGATTTGAGCCCAGATCTATGTGCCACCAAAATTCACACTCTTTCCTCCTTCCTGCCTTTCCTGAATACCCAAGGCAATTCTTGTTTTCACCTTCTTCTTGTACAAAACTGGATTATATTTAATTTTTTAAGTGGAGAAATAGAAGCACTCAAAATAAAATCATTTGTTCATAAATTGATTCCATTAGAAGAGCTGAGGGTGCTGCATTTGTCCTCTAGATGGCGCCTGTGCGCCGCTAACGTCTAGACGGAGGAGGTTTCAAGGTCAAAAGTAGGTTATGCTTTTGCTTTTCCACGGATATTTAAGTAGCTTGTTTCTTTGTCCCCAAAAATCCTGCTGGAGATATTAGTTACCATTTTAGGATTTAAAAGCTAAAACACATAAACAAGGAATGGGCTATGTAAAAAAAAAAAAATGTAACAATCCTAAAATTGACAGGGAGTAGTTTTTTTTTTTTTAGTAGAACCCTTGTTTCCCGGAGGTCCCTTACTGCCATCCATAAGAGGCAGTCTCTGGAGGGATGCTGTAGATGTTCAGACCGCAAATGCATTCCACAGGGCTTCTTGGCTACAGAGTCTGTGGTCTTCAGAAGATTCTCATTTGCTATCAGCCAGAAGTTCTTTTTATTTCTTCTTTGTTAGCAATGATAAAGATACGAAATTAATCAAATTTGAGTGCTTAAGCCTTTGCAATTTAGTTAGGGAGTTTTATAAGTTCCAGAGAGCCCTAGTGACACAGTGGTTAAAGCTATGGAGTGCTAACCAAAAGGTCCGAGGTTCGAATCCACCAGCCCCTCCGGAGGAAAAAGATGTGGCAATTTGCTTCTGTAAAGATTTACAGCCTTGGAAACCCAATGGGGCAGCTCTGCTCTGTCCTATAAGGTCACTGTGAGTCCAAATTGACTCGTCAACTGTGGGTTTTATAAGTTCCAGCAGGATTTGTACTGAAAAGGGATTTCTGTGATAAAGCCCAATTTTACTGTAGAAATGATCTGCAGGAAAAGATGGGGGCAGGGGGCCTGGTAAAGTTTGCATTCATGAACCCTGGGTTCCCGTAATGCTGCAAGTCTTATCGAGGGCCATCCAGGAGCTAGTTGGCAGTACATTAGAAAGCATGATGAGAAGAGGGAAAGCTGAAATGGCTCTCATGTCAGCTGTTTTCCTTCACAGGATACTGGGTGATTCCTGTCCTAACCAGATACTGATTACTTAAAGCTTAGCCCAAGAATTCTTGTCAAAAACGATTTCCGTAGTATATTTTGACTTGCTGAGGTCTGAAGAACTTTTGGAATTTGTTAGGTGTGGACCTGAACTCCAGGAACTGGCCAATAGTATTCAGTTAATGAGCTCTATCCATTTGAACAGATTGTCTTAAGCACCTCATTTTTTATCTCATCACAGTTCTGAATGCCCTCATCTGACGTGGAGACTATGGATGGGTAATTTAGATGAAGGAAAGCGAAAAAAGTTCAAAGGACTTACCTTCAAATTGTTTTATAGTATTTCCAACATATACAAACTAGTATAAATATATTTTAATCTACAAACTTAAGTCTTCTTATATTTTACTGTTATAATTGCATTCTCACATCTTAGAAGTATTTCACCTCATCTACAATAGAAACAAACTCAAAATATTCAAATTATTGCAGACCATTTTTTTTATTGTGAGTAAATTTTCTTCACATGAAATACAAAGGATTAATGTAGCTTTCAACTTTTTAAAATAATCTAGCGGGTATTCAGTTCACAATGGAAGACACAAAAACGACGTTTGTTTGCATGTAAAGCAGTGGTCCGTTAAGTTTTGTTTTGTTTTTTTAAACCTTCCAGTATATCTTCCAGTGTTAAGGTTTTACAGTACTTTCTTTTTCAAAAGTCTAGCTGTCACGACACAATTCCATATTCTACAAGTAATATAATATTTACATTATAAAATAACATTTTCTAAAACTCATTTTGTCCTGATTCAAGCAATTAATATTTGAGAGGCTTTTGACATGCTATGGCTCCATTGGATTTTTTAAAAGAAGTTTTTATTTTTTATTTCTTAGCATGGATCCCTATTCCTGCCACAGATCAATAAGCATTATTCCAGGAATGTCAGGTTTTATCTTATATTTGTTTAGTATGTAGTGAAAGCAAATGTGATTGTTTTTCTTTTGAAAACAGTTGTGATAAACAGGAAAAACACAATTCACTTTTAGTCAGTCTTGAAAATCCCTGTAAACAGAGGTTATTTCCCTCCCCATGTCTCCACATCCCTGCCATATGTGGAAGACACACATGGATGCATAGAAGGAACTGAAATTAGGCCAATTATGTTCCACCTTGTTAGGGTTGCCAGGCATTCTGTATATACAGGACATAGCTTATATTTAATGGTTTTGTCCTGCTTACTGTATTTTGTCAGGATACCCTACATGTCCTGTATTCAACTTTTTTCCTTAAATTACAAAAATTTGACAGAGCTTTTTTTTTTTTCCCCACATCTAACTGGACAGCTTGGACTTCTGTTTGCTAAATCTGGCAGCCCTAAATCTTGACACTCCTTGTTAGTCTTTCAATAATTCAACTCTTTAATATATTCTTTGAATCCACTTTTATCATCAGAAATTAACGAGTTTAGAATTAAGAGTTCCTAGAGCCCTGGAGGAGCCCTGGTAGTGCAGTAGTTAAGAGCTATGGCTGCTAACGAAAAGGTCAGCAGTTCAAATCCACAAGGCACTCCTCGGAAACCCTATGGGCCAGTTCTGTTCCATCCTGTGGGGTCAATATAGGGTTGCTGTGAGGTGGAATCAACTCAGTGACAATGGGTTTGGTTTGGTTTAGAGCCCTGGTGGCACAGTGGTAAAAGCTTGGCTGCTGACCAAAAGGTTGGCCGTTCAAATCCATCAGCCACTCCTTGGAGACTCTGTAGGGCAGTTCTACTCTGTCCTATAGGGTCGCTATGAGTTGGAATCAACTTGGCGGCACTGGGTAGATAATGGGTAGTATAGTTTAGGGCCACTTAAGATGTTCATACAGCAGTTAGTTGGCATTAAAAGTCACTCTAGTCTTACATTGTCCATTTAGTTGAAAAGGCGATACTTTTTTTTAAGTTTTATTCATTATTACATTATTCACAGAAATATGATTTGCGGACTTAATAAAAATGAATATCTCAGATTAAAAGTTGTCTAGATAAATACTGGGGACATTGGTGGTTCAGTAGTAGAATCCTCACCTTCCATGTGGGAGATTTGGGTGCAGATTCCACCCAGTGCCCCTCATGCATAGCCACCACCTGTCAGTCAGTGGTGAATTGCATGTTGCTATGATGCTGAGCAGGTTTCAGGAGAACTTCCAAACTAAAATGGACTAGGAAGAAAGGCCTGGCAATCTGTCCTAAAACCAGCCAATGAAAACCCTGTGAATCACAATGGTCCAACCTGCAACCAATCATGGGGATGGTTAGGACCGGGTAGCTTTTTTGTTCTGTTGTGCACGGGGTCACCATGAGTCAGGGGCCAACTTGATGGCAGCTAACAACAGCAACAGATAAAATTAGAAGTTCTATGTTAAGAGATATCTGGTAAAAAGAAATAGTGAATTGATTTATAAATTAATACCTGAGAGATAATCACTTGTTAGAGAAACAAGGAATATTTTTGTAACTGTTGTTTAAAAGCCTGTTTTTGCATGTTCCCCACTGCCATCTGCCTTGGAGAAGTGCTGTTGAATATATTAAATTTAGAGCTTTTTAATTTTTTCCTTATAGCCATAGAAGTCATTTGGGTGGCAAATTCTTGCAGTGAAAACCTAATGATTACCAGTTGCCAATCTAGAGGGCAGATTGAAGTATGTTCAGTGGTAGACAGAAATGTTATTTTAAATAATTTTCATAATTAATGATTAAATACTGATTCTGTAGATACAGGGAAACCCTGGTGGCCTAGTGGGTAAGAGCTACAGCTGCTAACCAAAAGGTTGGCAGTTCGATTCCACCAGGCACTCCTTGGGAACTCTGTGGGACAGTTCCACTCTATCCTGTAGTGTTACTATGGACTCAGAATTGACTTGACGGCAATGGGCTAGATACAGGTAGTCCCCTGGGTTACGGACTCCGACTTACAGAGTACTTGTACTTACCCTTTAATGTTGTGTAAATTTTCCCTCACTTTGAAATGATTGAACCAACCAACAATTACTTTATCACAATCATCTTCACTTGCTGCGCGTGCAGCTTTTAAAGCTTTGGAAAGTCTTCAAGCCTAAAGTAAGGCTAAATAAGAGCTATATATGTACCTGTTGCAACTCACCTACAAATTTGGCTTAAAGACACAGTGAGGAATGGATCTGGCTCATAACCCGGGGACTGCCTGTATTCTGTTGCAGCTTCTCAAGTGCCTTCTTGTTGTTTTTGGATGCCATCAAGTCAGTTCTGACCCACAGTGTGTTAGTCATCTAGTACTGCTGTAACAGAAATACCACAAGTGGATGGCTTTAACAAAGAGAAATTTATTCTCTCACAGTCTAGTAGGTTACAAGTCCAAATTCAGGAATGTCAGCTTCAAAGTAAGGCTTTCTCTCTCTGTCGGCTCTAGAGGAAGGTCCTTGTCCTCAATCTTCCCATGGTCAAGGAGCTTCTCAGGCGTAGGGACCCCGTGTCCAAAGGACATGCTCTGCTCCTGGTGCTGCTTTCTTGATGGTATGAGATCCCCGACTCTCTGCTTGCTTCTCTTTCCTTTTATCTCTTGAGAGATAAAGGGTGGTGCAGGTCAAACCCCAGGAAAACTCCCTCCACATTGGAACAGGGAGGTGACCTGAGTAAGGGTGGTGTTACAATCCTACCCTAATCCTCTTAACATAAAACTACAATCACAAAATGGAGAACAACCACACAATACTGGGAATCATGGCCTAACCAAGTTGATACATACATTTTGGGGGGGGACATAATTCAATCCATGACACACAGTCACCCATGTGACCCCATGTGTCCCATAGGGTTTTCTAGGCTATAATCTTTATGGGAGGAGATCACCAAGTCTATCTCCCATGGAGCCACTGGATGCGTTCAAACCACCAACCTCCTGGGTAGCAGCCAAGTGCTTAACTGTTGTGCTATAAGGGTTCCTTTTATGTGCCTTACTATCTTGTATATTCAAAGCAGTTCAGAGAAGCTACCACATACATGGATAAGTTTAGATAATTGAAGCAGTGATATCAAAGTGGGGTGTCTGCACTCCAGGGAAGGTGCAGAATGACCTACTGGGGTATAAAAAGAAAATATTAGAAAACCTATTTATATTTGTTTTTACCTTGCCTTGTTTCTATTTCAATATTTGTAAATGTTTTATAATCAGAAGTACATGAGATAATTTATAAATAAATAAACTTCACTGAAGATGTGGTTAACTTTTTTTTTTACTTATAGTGGTGAATAGTAGGAAAAAAATGGAAAATTACTGATAATTCTACCGAAAATGACAGAGAAATTTATTGTGTATATAGTAGGCTTAAACCAAGTGTTTTTTAGCTTGCCTATAATTATAAAAAAAAAATTTTTTTTAATAATTCCATTATTCTAATAGTGCTATCCTTTATAAATACTTAGAAGGTGATAAAAAGGGAAATAAAAGGTGTGAAGAGGTTACATTTTGTAATGTCTTGAATAACAAAGAAAATTTATGTTTGCCATATTCAATATATAGGATAAACTTACATTAAAACTAACCCACCAACTATACCTCTCATACTTGTTCCTAGAGATATATGTGCACAAATAAGCAGAGCTATTTTTATAATACTAGAATGTCCATTACAACATTGTTTGTAATAGCAGAAGGAATTGGAAATGAATATCTGTTGTAAATTGAACTGTGTCCCCCAAAAATGTGTGCCAACTTGTTTAGTCTATGATTCCCAGTATTGTGACAGTGTCCACCATTTTGTCATCTGATGTGATTTTTCTACGTGTTGTAAATCCTACCTCTGTGATATTAATGAGGTGGAATCAACGGCAGTTATGTTAATGAAGCAAGACTCAGTCTACAAGATTAGGCTGTTTCTTAAATCAATCTCTTTTGAGATATAAAAGAGAGAATTGACAATAGAGACAGGGAGACCTCATACCACCAAAAAATAAGAGCCAGGAGAATAGCAAGTCCTCTGGACCTGCAGTCCCTGTGCTGAAAAGCTCCTCAACCGGGGAAGATTGATGACAAAGACCTTCCTCCGGAGCCAACAGAGAGAGAACGCCTTCCCCTGGAGCTGGCACCCTATCTCTCTGCTTCCTAGACTGCAAGAGAATGAATTTCTCTTTGTTAAAGCCATCCACTCGTGGTAGTCCCATTATAAGACAATATCTATTAATAGATATGTACAGATATTATTGCATAATTATTATTTATGAAATCTACATTGTGCCATTACATGTACTGATGAGACAAATTCTCTAAGATGTAATGTAAAGTGAGGGGGAAAGTTCCAGAACTCTATAGAATTTTATGAACCAATTTATATTAAAAACCATATACATGTTCCTCTGTGTAAATGCATAGATAATTTCTGGAAGGGTACAGAAGAATATGACCAGTGTTGAGCTCTGAGAATTAGAATCAGAAAATCAGGAAATGAGAGGAACTAAGGCAAAGGAAAGAGGCCTGATGGCACAACATGGTTAAGTGCTCTACTGAACCAAAAGGTCAAAGGCTGGACCCATATGGCGCTCCACCGGGGAAAAGACCTGGCGATCTGATCCCATAAAGATTTCAGCCTGGGAAACCCTATGGGGCAGTTCTACTCTGTCGTATAGGGTTGCTAAATATATAACCAAGAAAAATGAAAACATATGTCCACATAAAAACTTGTACATGGATATTGATAGTAGTAGTATTAATTATAGCCAAAAAAGTGGAAACACCCCAAATGTCTATCAACTGATATATGAAAACAAAATATGATTTATCCATCAATGGAATGTTAATCAGCCAGAAAAGAAATAAAATGCTGATACATGCTACAACATGGGTGAACCTTGAAAATATTATGCTAAGTAAAAGAAGTCAGACACAAAAGACCACATATAGTATGATTCCATTTATATGAAATGTCCAGAATAGGCAAATACACAGAGATAAAAAGTAGATTAGAGTTGCCAGGGGCTAGAGGGAAGAGGAACAGGGAGTTACTGTTAATGGTACAGGGTCCCTTTTGAGGACTTGAAAATAATCTGGAGTTAAATAGTGGTGAGTTGTATAACCTCGTAATATATAAAAACTACTGAATTATATACTTTGAAAATGTGAATTTTATGGTACGTGAATTATACCTTAGTAAAAAATTAGAAAAAGTATATAGAATTTTAATTTTACATCAAACTGTTGGCTGTTTCTAGAAAATTAGTTAGACATTGCTTTTAGCACTTTTTCATTTTCTTTGATTTGGTTGAAGCATGCTAATTTAGAACATTTTTATTTTTGGAAAAGCAAAGGGATATATTTCCTACAAGTATAAAAGTGTCCTTTACATGACAAATTTCGTTCACTCTTAAAAAAGTGTATGACATTACACATTCCAGAAATATTTATTTTTTACCAGTCCATCTGCTCTTTGGATATAATGTAGATAATAAAGTACAGTATCTGAAGTAAAAATTCTCTGCTTTGTCTGGTATGCATGATATCTTGACTTGGGTCAATGGCTATTTGATTTTAATAGTTATCTTGTAATTATTCCATCTGGCAGTGAGGGAGAGAAGACACAGAAAAAAATGAATTTTTATAAATGGCATCAAGGCAACAAATCCCAGTTAGTAGAGGGGAAAAGCTTATTTTAACTATTGGCAACTATGTTCAATAATTCATATTTAAATATCTATCCTTGTACTAGGCTTCACTGATAACATGATTGTGTATTTACTTTGGCAAGAACTTGGTCATGGAGATCAAATCAAGTGTTCCTCTCTTCACTTATCGCTATCACAGCTCTCCCAGGTAATTGATGTTTTCCTTCCACCTGAGGAGTAATGGTACTTTAAATACAATTCACAGCCACAGGACAGCGTAGCAAAACCATTGACTCCCCAGTGGCCAAAAGGAAGCAACTCCCTATTCTGATATTCCAAGGTGAAAGGCCAGTGACTTTCAGAGCGCAATAGTCATGATTGGATTTCTGGGTGTTATACTTTTAAACAAACACAGAGTGTATATTTAAATAAATTACTGTTCATGGATAACATCTGGGGAAATTCTGGAGACAGTGAATTTTCATAACTTTGACTGAGTTCATTTTAGGTAAAGGTAGACCTTGATGTGACCTTGCTAATGAATTTAGATATCTATTTCTTGTATCAAAAGACTAAGATGGAAATGTTGTTGTGTGTCTTTGAGTTGACTCTGACTCACAGCAACTTTAAATGACAGAGTAGAAATTAGAGTTTCCTAGGCTGCAGTCTTCACAGGAGTAGATAGGTCTTTCTCCTTCGAAGCGGGTTGGGTTCCAACCGCCAAGCTTTCAATTAGCAGCCGAGCACTTAACCGTTTTGTCACTGGAGCTCCTTAAAATGGAAATAGGGCAAGTCAAAACACCATAAAGTTTACTGTTCTCACTAAGATTCAGCTGTTTATCTTGATTAAATGCTCTTTGGGTTGTTGCAAGCCTTTGGTTATTTTCTAGAGTTCTAAGAATGTTGATTTTGTCCATTTTTTGCCAGTGTTATCTTTGCTTTTTTCTAGAGTTGTGAGAATGTTGATTTTGTCCTTTTTTTTTGCCAGTGTTATCATTACATTTATAGAGGACCAGATTTTTGGGAGTCCTTTCTTTGTCATTCCAGAAGTTCTCCCCCCCCCCCCCGCCCCACTTTGAAGTGAATGTGAGTTTTGGAAGCAGTAAAAAATCGATTGGTGTCTTATCTGGTGAATTAGTTGATCGAACTGAATAGAACTAGTTTGGTGACAAATGATTTGGACTTCAAAATAATGAATTTGGATTTCTTCTGTGGTCATTAACAGCTTAAATACAGAAGAAGGATGCCAAAAGAAGTTTTGAGCAAGGACAACTTTGTGAGCCATGTCAGATCTGAACACATGTCAGATGATAAATCCAAATAAAGATAGGGTGTGTTTCCAAACATCTTTTGGAATTATCTTCAGTCCCATCCATCCATTATTATAATCTTCTTATGGTATAACTAAAATCTTTATTTGGATAAAAGTCTCTGGTACTTCTCTGAGATTTTGTCATTTGGTTCTGTACCATTTATTTATCCTCATCTTTTTTTTTTAAGTCTTGCTTTCACCTAGTTACATAGAGATCCAAATCAGACTGGCTACTACCTAGCGGCATGGTTGCGATTCTAATTACTGAAAATCTTCAATATCTACAATTGCGTGAAGCTCTAAATTTAAAGAACAAAGAGTTGTTCAGCCATATTTCTATAGCTCTTGCCCTGTTCCCACTTATGACAACACAGTTCCATTCATGCAAGGATTTCAAGAGTACGTGCTTACTCTAACATAAATTTGCACTACTGAATGTCAGGCACATAATGCCTGATAATCTGTGCCGGGGCAATAGGAGGAAGTTTACCCACCTGTCTGACTTTGTAGAGAGGAAAATCTTACAGGCTGAAGCTTCTGAGAAGAATTCTCCAAGTAGTGAAAATTTCTCCTTTCCGTGATTAATTCCTGAAATGCGTTAACGACATTCACCCTAGGTGCAGCCAGAGCTGTAAATACCTACTTACTGCTCTACCTTAGTTTTACACTTAAATCTTCTTACACATATATTTATAAATAACAGTTGTATTGCTTTATAGCTATATTTCACTCTGCACTATGGAGGTATAAAATTCTGCCTTCACTGTTACTTCAAAAAAAGCAGCCTGAAAGTAAAAGACAATTACGTTTTCCTAAGGATTGCAGGATTTGACTTAATAAACGTGGGCTGCAAAAAAATGGCTGTTAAAAAAAAAAAAAACCCTGAAGGATATGAGCAGTTGTATATTTTTAGACGATTCACGTTTTATCTGAGCCCCATAGGGTTGCTATGAGTCAGAAGAAACACGACAGTGGGATTTTTGTGGATCATCATAATCATATGTGTAATTTCTAGTCTGGAAAGTAAATGAATATATTTAATTTACTTGTAATGTTCAGCATTGAAAGAGTTCTTTAGTAGTCGATTGCTTGAAGAGACAGGGAGTTATTCATTGTATTGTGCTGCTTAGAAAATACCAAATTGTGTGTGTGTGTGTGTGTGGTGTCTATGCTGAATGCAAAGAAAAACTCTCATTTCTGAAAGAATAGTTTATTCATTGTGACTTATTAATGTTTCTTCAGCATCATCTTTTTCTTGAGGACTAAAATTAGAGCTCTCACCATTTTGTTCTTTTGTTGAAAGGGAAACAGCCTCCTCACCATGAGTGACAGTCAAAACAATACCAAATGCCAAAAAAGTAAATAAATAAATCATACTTGGTTACAAAACAAAAGTCTGCTTTTTTTCTTACTCATGAATAAAATCACCACGTTGATGTTAGGTGCTGTCAAGTTGATTCCAACTCATAGCAACCCTACATACAATAAAATGAATCACCATAGATTTTAAAAATGTTAATACTTACATTTTGGTGATATTTAAATAAAATTCTGATAGTACAATTTATTGTACTTGGATCAGCATGGCTTCTCCAGTCTAAATTTTCAAACTCTTATCTAACATGATCCCCCCAATTCCCCTACTTTCAGAAGGTTTGGAAAAGCCGTCAGAACACGGTTACACCGAGCATTACCCTAACCAATTCATTTGCAGCCATTTATCCATTCAGTCAACAAAAATGTTGCCTTCCCTGCACACAGGGTTGAAGAAAGAGAAAGGATTAATGCCAAAGTCTGCCCTCAAGGAGTTCACACTTTAGTGTGAATCACTTCTACTTAATATGGTATATACCCCGATATACCTGTTGCCATCCCTTGCCGTCAAGTCGATATCAACTCATAGTGACCCTGTAGGACAGAGTACAACTGCTCCAAAGAGCACCTGGTGGATTCGAACAGCCACCCTTTTGGTTAGCAGCTGTAGCTCTTAATCACTATGCCACCAGGGTTTCCTAATATGATATATTGGAGATATGTTGGAAAAATTACTGAGATACCAGAGAGAGCTCTTAGCTTTTGAGGGACTGGATCTTAAACGAGTTGGGGCAAGCTTATTTCAGGTACAGGGATGGAGTATGAGTTTATGGGTCTACCTGGAGCACAGCTCAGGAAGAGGATGTGATAGACAAGGCTGGTGAAAAACACAGGGAACAGATTAGAAAGCATCTTAGGGTTTGAGTTTTTTCCTGTAGTCAAAGAGCAGTTATTTGTGTTTTTTTATTATCATATGTTCAGTGTTCAGACATCATTCTGGTGAAATATGAAAGAAAACATATTGAACTAGGACATTTTAGAGTCAGAAAGACATGCTACGCAAATACTCAAAGGTGTGAGGAAGAGATGAAGAGGGTCTGAGCTAAGTCAATGTCAATTATCCCCGAGAGTCAGTCTTCATGCCTCCTATGCACCCCATGTGCCCGAATGTAAAGATTTTAAGTTAGTTTTAAAATTCTTTGGCCTAAAAATAATCATCACAATGCACAAGCATTTTGATACAAGAATTTTTATTGCAGTGTTATTTATAATGGTGAAAAACTGAAAACAACCTAATGTCCAAAAATAAAGTATTGGCTAAATAAACTATGGTGTTGTTGTTAGGTGCTATTGGGTTTGTTCTGACGCAAACTGACCCTGTGTACAACAGAACGAAATACTGCCAGGTCCTGTGCCATCCTCACAATCGTTGCTATGTTTCAGCCCATTGTTGCAGCCCTACTGTGTCAATCGATCTTGTCGAGGGTCTTCCTCTATTTCACTTACCCTCTACCTTACCAATCATAATGTCCTTCGCCAGGGACAGATCCCTCCTGATAACATGTCCAAAGTAGGTAAGACAAAGTTCTGCCATCCTAGCTTCCAAGGAGCACCCTGGGCTGTACTTCTTCCAAGACAGATTTGTTTGTTCTTCTGGCGGTCCACGGTATATTCAATATTTTTTGCCTACAGCGTAATTCAAAAGCATCAATTTTTCAGTTTTCCTTATTCATTGTTCAGCTTTCACATGCATATAAGGTAATTTAAAATACCATGTCTTGGGTCAGGCACACGTTAGTCCTCAAAGTGACATCTTTGCTTTTCAACACTTTAAAGAGGTCTTTTGCAGCAGATTTGCCCAATGCAATGTGTAGTTTGATTTCTTGACTGCTGCTTCAATGGGCATTGATTCTGGATCCGAGTAAAATGAAATCCTTGATAACTTAAGTATTTTCTCCATTTATAATGATGTTGCTTATTGGTCCAATTGTGAGAGTTTTTTTTTTTTTTTTTGGTTTTATGTTGAGGTGCAATCCATACTGAATGCTGTGGTCTTTGATCTTCATCAGTAAGTGCTTCAAGTCCTCTTCACTTTCAGCAAGCAAGGTTGTATCATCTACATATTACAGGTTGTTAATGAGTCTTTTTCCAATCCTGATGCCCTATTCTTCTTCATATAGTCCAGCTTCTTAGATTATTTGCTAAACATACAGATTGAATAAACATGGTAAAATGATACAACCCTGATTCACACCTTTCCTGACTTTAAACCACAGAGTATCTCTTTGTTCTGTTCGAATGACTGCCTCTTGGTCTACATACAGGTTTCTTAAGAGCATAATTAAGTGTTTTGGAATTCCAATTCTTTGCAATGTTATCCATAATTTGTTTTGATCCACACAGTTGAATGCCTTTGCATAGTCAATAAAACACAGGTAAACATCTTTCTGGTACTCTCTGCTTTCAGCCAGGATCCGTATGACATCAGCAATGATATTCCTTGTTCCATGTCCTCTTTTGAATCTGGCTTGACTTTCTGGCAGTTCCCTGTTGACGTACTGCTACAACCATTTTTGAATTATATTCAGCAAAGTTTTATTTGCATGTGATATTATTGACATTGCTAATTTCTGCATTCTGTTGGAAATAAACTATTGTACATCCATACAATGGAATAGTGTACAGTGTTTGAGGAAAGGAGTCCATGAGGAGACATTCATGGTATATTTAATTTTTTTAAAGCAAGTCATAAAAGAAATATGTACAGTAAAAGTCTAGATTTCATAGTATGTGTATCTACACATAAAGACTTGAAAGATATGTACAAGATGTTATTAGCAGTTACTTTGAGTGTTGGTGTTACAGAATATTTTTCTTTCTTTTTATCTGTGTTTTAGTTTTCTACAATGAATATGCATTATTTAAATTAAAAAAAATAAGTTATTAATTTTAAGCGTATTTGCTTGGAGGTATGAAAACTAGTCCCAAGTTAGATGATCACTGACTTTCCATGTATAATGCTGCTGTTAACTCTTAACCACTGACCCACTTTCCCAACCATGCCTCCTTCAGATATTAAAGTTTATGTCCGTATAGTTCCCACACAGTCAGGTATGCATAGAAACTAAAAAAAAAAATCACACTTGTTGCCTTCGAGTTAATTCCAACTCATAGCAACACTGTAGGACAGAGTAGAACTGCCCCCATAGGATTCCCAAGGCTATAATCTATAAGGAAGCAGACCACCACATCTTTCTCCCACAGAATGGCTGGTAGGTTCCAATTGCTGAACTTTCAGTTAGCAGCTGAGTACTTAACCACTGTACCACCAAGGCTCCGGTATGCATAGAATGAAGTAAAAGTTGTTGTTAGTTGCCATGAAGTTGATTCCTAACCATGGTACTCCATGTGTGCGGAGCAGAACTGCTCCGTAGGGTTTTCAAGGCTGTGACCTTTCAGAAGCAGATTTCCTGTCCTGCCTTCCAAGGTACTTCTGGGTGGATTCAAACCACCAACCTTTCAGTTAGTAGTCAGGCTCTAAGAATTACCACAACGAGCCTTGTTGGTGTGGTGGTTAAGCGCTCAGCTGCTAACCAGAAGGTGGTTGGTAAGAATTACCGCATGATTATTACTAATTATCAAGACCATTCATGTATGTATATTATATAACAGATAATAGGCTGAAATTGTTCATATTTTGTTTTCCTTTTTAAACATGGATCAGTTCTGTGAGTTTTACTATTATCCCTATTTACAAATTAAGGAGTCTAAGGCCCAGAGAGCTTAAGTGCAGAGTAGTGATTTAAACTCAGATTCCAAGGTCAATAATTAAATAACAATGTAACAAATTAAGTTTATGTTTATTTTTTTAAATGATTGTTTTAAATTCTATTTTTTAAAGTAATAAAACAAGGGTGTAGTAAATTTTGCCTTATCCTGTACACATATAAAAGGTCAGATACCATTGTATGAACTCAAGAAGTTTTATATAATCACTCAAAAATGAGAGCAACATTCTACCTAGTAAAAGAGGCACTTTGGTGCTTTCAGTAGGAAAATGAATCACGCCCTACACCAGAATTTTCTCTACGCTGTAAGGTTGTACCTTAGAGTCAAATTCATTTATCATCTTCCTAGGCCCGTGCTTGTTGTCTTTTAAAGTTATTACCATTTCTTCCCTACAGGATTTCCTTTGAGAATTTTTATTACAGATAGTCACAATACCTATTCATTTATTTCACCTTCTAGAAATTAGTAACACTTTGCATGTCTGTCAGAATTTAGCTTTTCTAGAAGTCAATATATATATGGAGCCTTGGTGGTGCAGTGGTTAAAAGCTTGGCTGCTAACCAAGAGTTGGGCCGTTTGAATCTACCAGCTGCTTCTTGGAAACGCTATGGGGGCAGTTCTTCTCTGTCCTATAGGGTCACTATGAGTCAGAATCAACTCAACGGGTATGGGTTTGGGTTTTTTTTTTTTTTTTGGTATATATATTAACCTTTCATATGTCAAATGATTAAAAGGAAGGGGCTAGTATTATACATAATTTATTTGAAGGTAAGGAGATGGAGACAGTGTACCATTAGTTATGACTGTGGAACATAAAAGCTCTAGAATCTTGAGTTTCAAACAACTGTGGAAGCCTGTCAATCCATACATAGCAAAGGAATCTCACCACTCGCTTTACCACTTTTTTCTCCTGTGCTTTTCAAATGAGTAAGAAATTCTTTTTTTCTTTCCTTTTTTCCTATTAGGGTCTCCTAGGAAATTAAATCTGTGGACAAATTGAATAAGGAAAATTAAATATAAGAACTCAAGTTAGAGGTGGGAAGATTTGAGCTCACCTTTTACGATCAAGCCAAGATTGTCATATTTGTGATCATTAGGATAGTGAAGCATAGGGACCAAAGCTGGGACCGCAGGCTGCAGACTCACAGTATTTTGGAGCCTGGGAGGACATCAGTATTCAAGTTTACTTCTCACCATGTAGGATTAATTATTTTTTTTATTAATGAAGACAGCTCTGGAAAAAGAGGTGTATTTTTTACAGACCAAAAAATTAAGATTGGAAGGCTCTGAAAGGTCAAATCCGTTTGCTTTCATTCTGCACTGAATTCTTACAATCTTGCATGTTTTTCCGTTCCCATTTCAAGTGCTTCAAGATCAGCAGCTGCCACTATTTCCCACTGAAACTTAATTTCATAACCCAGTAGTTTAAAAAAGTACATCTTCCTGGGCTACAGGCAAAACGGTCATTTGTTTCATTTTGCTCTCTTACTCCCATTTCTATTCTTCATTCGGTACTAAATGAGGCACCAGACTGAAAGTCTCACTGTTCTGGGTGGCCCAGGTACTTCGAAAAGAAGTCTGGGAATTAGACAAAGCCTTTTTTTTTTTTATGGACACAATGCTGGAAACTGTAGCCCATTCTGTCTAAATCTCGCTTCTAAAATCTCAATTATAGCCCCAAATACCTAAAAACATAAATACTCCTATTATCTCAGTTATTCCAACACTCAGTTACAGTGTTCCTGTATTTTCAGCCTCATTTTCTGTCTACCTCTTGGTCATTAGGAAAAATGTTGCACATTAAACAGTTTCAACAAAGAGTTGTTTACATTCTCTTGCTGAAATGGCTGTGTGGCCCTGGCCCATAATATTTATACATGTTTTCCTTTTTACTTAATTGTAATTAGTATGCTGTTTATTGCATTCCTTTTACCTTTCCTTAAGAATTTGCCTTTTCCTTCAATTGTTTGCATTGGTATCTTTTGAATTTCCTCCCTCTTATTTATTTTTTGGCATAAATAATAATTTGTGCTCCAGCGGGAGCTTGATAAAGCTTTTTATTATGTTTCCTTTTGTCCAACAGCAGTCAGGAGGCACAAAAAAGACTAAGCACTTTGTCCAAAGTTATACACCAAATAGAAGCAAAGCTTTCCATGAAAGTTTGCATTCTTTGTTTTCCACACTTGGCTTTTATTAAAAGGCCAGATCTATTTCTATTATTCATGTTAATTTTTTATTTTCCTCTAAATCCTTTAGATTTTGTTTCCTGTGTCTAAATTTGAATTTTCTCTTAGCTTGTTTGCTTTGTTTTTGAAATGTCTTTCTGTTTCTGTCCTCACTTCTTACAATTTTGCTTTGTGGATTCTATGGAACAAATTGATATTCTCTTATTTCAGTAAATTATTTTCTGCTGTATTAAATCCCTATTCAGAGATAGCTAGTTAATCCTAGTATTTCCAGTATTCCCATATTTATAAAATGTATCTCTTCTCTAGATTGTTCAGTAAATTGTGTTAGAAGTATTGAAAATTTTATTGAGTGGGGGGATAAAAGGTAATTCTCACCTTTACCGTACCTCGAAATACATTCCAAATAGATTAAAAGATTAACTTTTAAAAAATCCTAAACTTTAGGGAGAAGAATTTCTATTATTAAAGTCATGCAAGAAACCACAAAAGAAAAGGTTAATATGCTTGCATATAAAGTGAATGGTATTTTTAAAAAATCCTTAGGCAACAGCGAATTGTATATCTGCAACAAACATGACTGAGAAATAATATCTTAATGTACATATCATAGTGTTGTTGTTGTTGTGTGCTATGCAGTCAATTCCGACTCATAGTAACCCCATCTGACAAGGTAAGAGTCAATAATAATTGCATTAATGTCACAATATAAAAATTGGGAAAGAGCATGAACAGATATTTCTCAAAAGTAAGGACCTGTAAAAGAACAACAGTCATATAAAAATGTATCCTCGAGGCGGAGCCAAGATGGCAGAATAGACAGATGCTTCCGTCGAGCCCTCTTTACAACAAAAACCTGAAAAAACAAGTGAAAGGAATATATTTGTGACAAGCTGGGAGCCCTGAGCATCAAAGGCAAGCTTAGACAACAAACTGAGCGGCAGGAGAAGGAAGAGACTGTTCAGAAGCGGAGAGGAGTTACCAGACCTGAATCACAGGGAGCCCTCAGGCACCTTTCCCAGAGCGGCAGCAACGGCAGCGGTGGGCTGGTCCAAGCGTTCGGCCGCAGTTTCCTCATGGAGAAGCAACCAGCCACACAGCCCACTCACGCCTCCGGAGCCTGAGGAGAAGGGCGCTCTCAGCAAAAGCTAAGTACTTGCGTATGTTTTACTGCACCCTCCCCACCCCCAAGCCAGCTTTAGCGGCAGAATCCCTAGGCCTGAGATAAGCTCTGGTGGGCACCTGGAGCCGTCCTTCTGGCCTTGGGGAAGGAAAAAATTTGCAACTGGGGGGAAAAGATAATTTTCTAGCTCCATTAACCAGGGGAGCTCAGGACAGAAGCGGCTCCTGTCCAGGCATAAACCATCCATGGACCTTGAGCACCTTTCCCTTCTGCATGGACCTGTGTGGTCCTATTTCAGGAGAATAGGCCCTTGTTGGAAAACTCCAACCATTTCAGCGGTGTGGTGGAGAGGTGGGTGTTTGACGTTTGACATTGCTTTGCCTATTAAACAAGGTCCTCACCTACCCGCAACAGGGACCTAAGGACTGGTGGCTCCGCTTGAGTCGCCCAGCCACCCACAACAGAGGCCCAGGGATAACTGGTACCTCCCAGTCCTTACAACAAAATCTTTGTGTGCCCATGGTCCCTTTGCAGAGTCCACCCACCAGCACGCTCTAGGGAACAGAGATGCGTTTTCCTCAGAGACACTTGGGGGTCGGTTCTCAGGCCCCTGCCTTGTTCAGAGTGTGACCCCCTGTTGCAATCAGATACGGGTATATATGCCAATCACCCCTGCCCCTCTAAGACTGTAGGACAGAGCCTGTACCACACACTTGATATCAGCTACCTGGAAACCTGAGCTGAATTCATACAAGAAAACTGAATGGATTCCTAGACTGATATACCTGATAACAGCTCTAGCCAGCTGGGGACAGGACGTCAGAGCTCCAAAGGTGAAAATAATCAAGCTAGCTCACTCAAGCAACCCATAGGGGTATACCAAAACAAAACAAAGCAAGAGCTATGACACAGTAAGCAAGCATAAACTAATACAATAACTTATAGATGGCTCAGAGACAACAGTCAATATCAAGTCACATAAAGAAACAGACCATGACCACCACAACAGGCTCTCAAAACAAAGAATCCAGGGATGTTTTAGATGAAAGTGCATTCCTGGAATTACCAGATGCAGAATACAAAAGTTTAATATACAGAACCCTTCAAGACATCAGAAAGGAAATGAGGCAATACTCAGAACAAGCCAAGGAACACACAGATAAACCAACTGAAGAACTCGGAAAGATTATTCAGGAACATAATGAAAAGTGTAATAAGCCAGAAAAATCCATAGACAGCAATCAGAAATTCAGAAGATTAACAATAAAATTACAGAATTAGATAACTCAATAGAAAGTCAGACGAGCAGAATTGAGCAAGTAGAAGCTAGAATTTCTGAACTCGAAGATAAATCACTTGGCACAAAAGAAAAATCAGATAAAAGAATTAAAAAAAATGAAGAAACCTTAAGAACCATGTGGGACTCTATCAAGAGAAATAACCTACAAGTGATTGGAGTACCAGAACAGGGAGGGATAACAGAAAATACAGAGAGAATTGTTGAAGATTTGTTGGCAGAAAACTTCCCTGAAATCGTGAAAGATAAGCTATCTATCCAAGATGCTCATTGAACTCCACATAAGGTAGATGTAAAAAGAAAATCACCAAGACATATTATAATCAAGCTTGACAAAACCAAAGATAAAGGGAAAATTATAAGAGCAGTGAGGGATAAAAGAAAAGTCACCTACAAGGGAGAGACAATAAGAATAAGCTCAGACTACTCGGCAGAAACCATGCAGGCAAGAAGGCAATGGGATGACATATTTAAAAAATTGAAGGAAAAAAATTGCCTGCCAAGAATCATATATCTGGCAAAGCTGTCTCTTAAATATGAAGATGAAATTAAGACATTTCCAGATAAACACAAGTTTAGGGAATTCGTAAAAACCAAACCAAAACTACAAGAAATACTAAAGGGAGTTCTTTGGTTAGAAAATCAATAATATCAGGTATTAACGCAAGACTAGAACACTGGGCAGAGCAACTAGAAGTCAACTCAGACAGGGAAATCCAAAAAAAAACAAAGCAAGATTTAAAAAAAAAAAAAAGCCCAACAAAGGTAACGGCAATGTTATTATATAAAAGAAGACAGCATTAAAATAATAAAGAGGGACTAAGAAATGTAATTATACACCTTCCATATGGAGAGGAAGATACGGTGATACAAAGAAATGAAAGTTAGGTTTAAATTTAGAAAAATAGGGGTAAATAATAAGGTAACCACAAAGGAGACAAACTATCCTACTCATCAAAATAAAATACAAGGGAAAAATACAGACTCAGCAGAAACAAAATCAACAACAACAAATATGAGGAAAGGACAATATATAAAGAAAATCTACTCAGCACATAAAATCAGGTGGGAAAAGGAAGCTGTCAACACACAAAAAAAGACATCAAAATGATTGCACTAAATTCATATCTATCCATAATTACCCTGAATATTAATGGACTAAGTGCACCAATAAAGAGACAGAGAGTGGCAGAATGGATTAAAAAACAAGATCCATCTATGTGCTGCCTACAAGAGACACACCTTAGACTTAGAGACACAAACAAACTAAAACTCAAAGGATGGAAAAAAATATATAAAGCAAACAACAATCAAAAAAGAGCAGGAGTGGCAATCAGAAAGGATAAGGAAGGACACTATATAATGATTAAAGGGACAATACACCAAGAAGACATAACCATATTAAATATTTATGCACCCAATGACAGGGCTGCAAGATACATAAAACAAACTCTGTCAGCATTGAAAAGTGAGACAGACAGCTCCACAATAATAGTAGGAGACTTCAACACACCACTTTCGGTGAAGGACAGGACATCCAGAAAGAAGCTCGATAAAGACACGGAAGATCTAAATGCCACAATCAACCAACTTGACCTCGTAGACATACACAGAACACTCCACCCAACAGCAACCAAGTATACTTTCTTTTCTAGTGCACATGGAACATTCTCTAGAATAGACCACATAGTAGGTCATAAAGCAAGCCTTAGCAGAAATCAAAACATTGAAATATTACAAAGCATCATCTCTGACCATAAGGCCATAAAAGTGGAAATCAATAACAGGAAGAGCAGGGAAAAGAAATCAAATACTTGGAAACTGAACAATACCCTGCTCAAAAAAGACTGGATTATAGAAGACATTAAGGATGGAACAAAGAAATTCATAGAATCCAATCAGAATGAAAACACTTCCTATCAGAACCTTTGGGACACAGCAAAAGCAGTGCTCAGAGGCCAATTTATATCAATAAATGCACACATCCAAAAAGAAGAAAGGGCCAAAATCAAAGAACTATCCCTACAACTTGAACAAATAGAAAGAGCGCAACAAAAAAACCTCAGGCAGCAGAAGAAAACAAATAATAAAAATTAGAGCTGAACTAAATGAAATAGAAAACAGAACAACAATTGAAAGAATTAACAAGACCAAAAGCTGTTTTTTTGAAAAACTCAACAAAATTGATAAACCATTGGCCAAACTGACAAAAGAAAAACAGGAGAGGAAGCAAATAACCCAAATAAGAAATGAGACCCAACTGAAATTAAAAGCATCATATCAGATTCCTATGAAAAGATATACTCAAATTTGAAAACCTAGAAGAAATGGATGAATTCCTAGAAACACACTACCTACCTAAACTAACATAAACAGAGGTAGAACAACTAAATAGACCCATAATAAAAGAAGAGATTGAAAAGGTAATTAAAAAACTCCCAACAAAAAAAAGCCCTGGTCCAGATGGCTTTACTGCAGAGTTCTACCAAACTTTCAGAGAAGAGTTAACGCCACTACTACTAAAGGTATTTCAGAGCATAGAAAGGATGGAATACTACCAAACTCATTCTATGAAGCCACCATATCCCTGATACCAAAACCAGGTAAAGACACCACAAGAAGAGAAAATTATAGACCTATATCCCTCATGAATGTAGATGCAAAAATCCTCAACAAAATTCTAGCCAATTGAATTCAACAACATATCAAAAAAATAATTCACCATGAACAAGTGGGATTCATACCAGGTATGCAGGGATGATTCAACATTAGAAAAACAATTAATGTAATCCATCATATAAATAAAACAAAAGACAAGAATCACATGATTTTATCACTTGATGCAGAAAAGGCATTTGACAAAGTTCAACACCCATTCATAATAAAAACTCTCAGCAAAAGAGGAATAGAAGGAAAATTCCTCAACATAATAAAGGGCATTTATACAAAGCCAACCGCCAACATCACCCTAAATGGAGAGAGCCTGAAAACATTCCCATTGAGATCGGGAACCAGACAAGGATGCCCTTTATCACCACTCTTATTCAACAATGTGCTGAAAGTCCTAGCTAGAGCAATTAGACTGGATAAAGAAATAAAAGGCATCCAGATTGGCAAGGAAGAAGTCAAAGTATCTCTATTTGCAGGTGACATGATCTTATACACAGAAAACCCTAAGAAATCCTCCAGAAAACTACTGAAACTAATAGAAGACTTGAGCAGAGTATCAGGATACAAGATAAACATACAAAAATCAGTTGGATTCCTCTACACCAACAAAAAGAACATTGAACAGGAAATCACCAAATCAATGCCATTTACAGTAGCCCCCAAGAAGATAAAATACTTAGGAATAAATCTTACCAGAGATTAAAAGACTTATACAAAGAAAAGTACAGTACACTTCTGCAAGAAACCAAAAGAGACTTACATAAGCGGAAGAACATACCTTGCTCATGGATAGGAAGACTTAACATTATAAAAATGCCTGTTCTACCAAAAGCGATCTATACATTTAATGCAATTCCAACCCAAATCCTAAGGGCATTCTTTAATGAGATGGAGAAACAAATCACCAACTTCATATGGAAGGGACAGAGGCCCCAGATAAATAAGGCATTACTGAAAAGAACAAAGTGGGAGGCCTTACTTTACCTGATTTTAGAACCTATTATACCGCCACAGGAGTCAAAACAGCCTGGTACTGGTACGACAATAGATACATAGCCCAATGGAACAGAATTGAGAATCCAGACATAAATCCATCCACATATGAGCAGTTGATATTTGACAAAGGCCCCAAAACAGTTAAATGGGGAAAAGACAGTCTTTTAAACAAATGGTGCTGGCATAACTCGATATCCATCTGCAAAAAAATGAAACAAGACCCATACCTCACTCCATGGACAAAAACTAACTCAAAATGGATCAAAGACCTAAATATAAAATCTAAAACGATAAAGATCATGGAAGAAAAAATAGGGACAATGTTAGAAGCCCAAATTCATGGCATAAACAGTATAGAAAACATTATAAAGAACGTAGAAGAAAAACTAGATAACTGGGAGCTCCTAAAAATCAAGCACTTATGCTCATCCAAAGACTTCACCAAAAGAGTAAAAAGACTACCTACAGACTGGGAAAAAGTTTTTGGCTGTGTGACATTTCTGATCAGCGCCTGATCTCTAAAATCTACATAATCCTGCAAAAACTCAACTCCAAAAAGACAAATAACCCAATTAAAAAATGGGCAAAAGATACAAATAGACACTTAACTAAAGAAGATATTCAGGTAGCTAACAGATATATGAGGAAATGTTCACGATCATTAGCCATTAGAGAAATGCAGATCAAAACTACAATGAGATTTCACCTCACTCCAACAAGGCTGGCATTAATGCAAAAAACACAAAATAATAAATGTTGGAGAGGCTGTGGAGAGATTGGAGCACTTCTATACTGCTGGTGAAAATGTCAAATGGTACAACCACTTTGGAAATCGATTTGGCACTTCCTTAAAAAGCTAGCACTAGAACTACCATACGATCCAGCAATCCCACTCCTTGGAATATATCCTAGAGGAATAAGAGCCTTTACACGAACAGATATATGCACACCCATGTTTATTGCAGCACTGTTTACAATAGCAAAAAGATGGAAGCAACCAAGGTGCCCATCAACAGATGAATGGATAAATGAATTATGTTATATTCACACAATGGAATACTACACATCGATAAAGAACAGTGAGGAATCTGTGAAACATCTCATAACATGGAGAAACCTGGAAGGCATCATGCTGAGTGAAATTAAAACCCACTGCCGTCGAGTGAAATTAGTCAGTTGCAAAAGGACAAATATTGTATAAGACCACTATTATAAGAATTTGAGAAATAATTAAACTGAGAATGAAACATTCTTTTGTGGTTACGAGATGGGGGAGGGAGGAAGAGTGGGAGAGGGGTATTCACTAATTAGATAGTAGATAAGAACTACTTAGGTGAAGGGAAAGACAGTACACAATACAGGGGAGGTCAGCACAATTGGACTAAACCAAAAGCAAAGAAGTTTCCTGAATAAACTGAATGCTTCGAAGGTCAGCATAGCAGGGGCAGGGGGCTGGGAAGCATGGTTTCAGGGGACATCTAAGTCAATTGGCATAATAAAATCTATTAAGAAAACATTCTGCATCCCACTTTGAAGAGTGGTGTCTGGGGTCTTAAACGCTAGCAAGCAGCCATCTAAGATGCGTCAATGAGTCTCAACCCACCTGGATCAAAGGAGAATGAAGAACACCAAGGACACAAGGTAATTACAAGCCCAAGAGACAGAAAGGGCCACATGAACCAGAGACTGCATCATCCTGAGGCCAGAAGAACTAGATGGTGCCCAGCTACAACCGATGACTGCCCTGACAGGGAACACAACAGAGCACCCCTGAGGGAGCAGGAGAGCAGTGGGATGCAGACCCCAAATTCTCATAAAAAGACCAGACTTAACGGTCTGACTGAGACTGGAAGGACCCCAGTGGTCACGGCCCCCAGACCTTCCGTTGGCCCAGGACAGGAACCATTCCCAAAGCCAACTGTTCAGACATGAATTGGGCTGGACAATGGGTTGGAGAGGGATGCTGGTGAGGAGTGAGCTTCTTGGATCAGGTGGACACTTGAGACTATGTTGGCATCTCCTTCCTGGAGGGGAGATGAGATGGTGGAGGGGGTTAGAAACTGGCGAAAAGGACACGAAAAGAGAGAGTGGAGGGAGGGAGCAGGCTGTCTCATTAGGGGGAGAGTAATTGGGAGTGTGTAGCAAGGTGTATATGGGTTTTTGTGTGAGAGACTGACTTGATTTGTAAACTTCCACTAAAGCACAATAAAAATTATTTTTAAAAAATGTATCCTCATGTCTAATCAAATAAATAAAAATAAAACAATAGGTCACTGTCATTATTGCCTATAAAATAACAAAAATTTAGAAGTCAATTTAAAAATGCCAGTGAAGATGTCACTATGAGTGATTTTAATTCCTTTTTTAACACTTCTAAATTTTACAGATTTTCTACAAATAACACGTTACTTTTATAAATTAAAAAGTAAAGATTTAAAAATAAATGTGCGTATAAATTTAATCTCCTCTCTAGGCACATGACTAAAAGAATGTGTCTAAGTATTTTAATGTTTTTAGTAGATTCTGATTAGATTTCCTGATTTCACCCTATTCAAATTATTCTAAGTATTGTTTGTTCTTTTAAAATAAGAATTAACAAAAGTTGGGATTTTCCCTAGGTAACGACCAAAAAAAAAAAAAAAAAACCGGTGCCATCAACTTGATTCCGACTCAAAGCAACCCAATAGGACAGAGTAGAACTGCCGCATAGGGTTTCCAAGGAGCCCCTGGTGGATTCAAACTAGCAGTTGTAGCTCTTAACCACTATGCCACTAGGGTTTCCAAGTTAATGACAGTGTACCATAATATTTCACGACTAGGATAAGAGAGTACTTACCAGGATAAAAGAACCATTTTGTAACACAGAAGATACCCTTTCTGTAAGGTCAACAACCTGCACAAGTTTAACTCTTCCATTGAACTTTGTGCCATTGTCTGAAATGTTGAGGGGAAGTGGTCTGGAATTGTTTAGCATCCAGGGAAATGGATTTGCCATAATAAAGGGAGACTTTAAGGTAAATAGGTCTTCAAGAAGGATGTGTTTTTATTTAATGATGCATGTGTAGATTCTATCCATTGATTTCACAACACTAAAGTTAATCTCGGAGGCCTGGTGGCATTGTGGTTAAGAGCTTTGCTGCTAACCAAAAGGTCAGAAGTTCAAATCCACCAGCCACTCCTTGGAAACCCTGTGAGGCTGTTCTACTCTGTTCTGTAGGGTGCTAAACAACTTTCAAGTTTTTAGTAAAGATCGCTTCAAATAGATACCTTAGAGAAACAGAAGGTGAGAGTTAAATAGGACTTCGAATATTTATTATTACCTTAATTTAATAATAGCCATTTCCTTTTTTTTTTTTTTTTATAAGAGGGGCTAGTGGTTCAGTGGTAGCATTCTCACCTTCCATGCTGGAGAACCAGGTTTTGATTCTCAGCTAATGCAGCTCATGAGCAGCCAGCACCTGTCTGTCTCTGGAGGCTTGCGTGTTGCTATGAAGCTGAACAGGTTTCAGTGGAGCTTCTAGACTAAGACAGGCTAGGAAGAAAAGCCTGGCATTCTACTTCTGAAAATCAGCCAACGAATACCCTATGGATCACAACAATCTGATCCACAGTCGACTATAGTTTTGTTGTGCATGGGATCGCCATGAGTTGAAAGCTGACTCTAAGACAACTAACAACAACAGCTTTTTACTTACATTATCTCATAAACCTTTGTAAGGACCCTTTGAGAAAGGTATACTTAATAGAGACACATGAGGCTAAATACCCTGCCCAAGGGTCCAGCAGAAGGATATGGATGAAGCGAGATTTGAGCCCAGACAATTATGACTATAAAAATCACGTTTAAAACCTGAATACTGCCTCCACATTACACATCAATAATCTGGACCCCTTCCTCCCAACAGCGGACTCCCAACTCCATGTGGAACACTGTATAGGCCAACATAGTCTATCACCATCATACCTTTATTTTGGATGGCAAAGTTGAAAAAACTTGGGCAGTATATGCTAAATTAGATTGATTTCTTGCTCCAGTATTGTTTTCCTAAGTACGTTAATTCTTCACCTGTAAAATGGGGGAAGTAATCCCTCAGAGAGCCACTCGGAAGATTTAATTAAGATCTCATATGTGAAAGTATTTAGAACAGTATTTGGTAAATAATAAATGTTTGATAAATATTAGTTTCCCTTCTTGCTTTACTTGCCAGACAAAAGTCATGTTTTCTTACAAAGTCAGTTTACATGGAAATGCTTCCATGGCTCTCAGCTAACCACAGAAGCCTTAGAAAGTTTATTCACTACATTAAATGGAGCTGAGACATGGAATCTCGGAGGCCTTTCATCTCCCAGGTTTGAGTAGTGTATACCGTAGGAAGCCATGACAGAGGTTGATAGAAGCTAGGGTTCTAGATTCTCTCTCTTCTGGATTGGGCAGGCTTTGTATAGCATTGTACTTTCCACAGCTCTTGCTTTTCTCTCATCTCTCCTGTGTAATCTTTCCCCCCAATTCTGAAATACATTTCTACACAACTGGACTCTAGCTAAAACTGCTTATATGCCATTTCTTAAAGATGCCTTATCACTTCCTGTTCCCACGCCTTTTCTCATTCCAGGCTCTCTCTCTGTGAAACACCCTCTACAAAAACTTAACTACTGAACTTGAGCCTTAAGGCCCAACTCAAATGCCTCCTACTTCATACATCTGCTCTGATCACTCCAGATGGAAGAGACCTTGCCATCTACTAAATCACTGTAGCACTGAGCATCAGAAGGATCGAAGACACCTTTGTGTTTGAGGCTAAAAACTGCCTGAATGGAATAATGGCTTAAAATAGCATCTGATTAACAGTTTCCTAGGCAGCCTTATTAAAATATCTATCAAATCAGCAAAAGCCAGATTTTTCACAAGTACATTAAAAACTAAGACCAATAGGCAACCTGTTATCAGAATCAGAAAGGAGTTTCCACTGATTTTAAGGCCAGAAGAACTAGAGTGAGAAACTTTATAACCTGCTTTCCCACAAAAATAGATAAAAATTCTTGGCCCCAAAACCGAACCACCTTTTGCTCTTCCTCAACTATTTGCCTCCTACTCAGAAACACAGGACCCCTGTCACCCACTAACAACCCAAAATAAGAAAAATAAAAAAGGGTGTGGGGCAACATTTCTCTATCACATAGGTGATATCTTATGGGGTAGTCAGAATGCTATCCATAAACCCCTATCCCAGTGATTTAAAATAGTTAAAAATAATAATAGAGGAAAAGGTTATCAGGAACATGCTAAATAAATAAATGGACAAATAAATAGAGAGGGCAATACTAATATTTTTTAAAAGATGAGAAGCCAAACATAAAATTAAAGGAAAACAAAACATGTCATGTTGTTAAAATGTACAGCAAAGATATAACGGTAATGAATCTCTTAGTAGCAAATAGTGCAAAGGCTGAAATATATAAAACAAAAACTATTAGAAACATAAGGAGAAATGACAACACAAGTATTGTGGAAGACCCACATACATTTCTCAGGCTTTGATAAAGCCAGTAGGAAAAAAGTAAGGAATTACTAGATTGGAATATCTTTTAAAAATATGTAATAATATAATCAATAAGCCTATATGTATTTGTACATATATATACAGGTATGATTTGCTTAATGTCCACATCACTTAGCCACATGTTCTGTGAAGTAGGGCTTTATGTCATTTGGAAACTGTGCCAACTTTATATTATATACAGGTGAGAGGCGCACAGGACTGTACTGGGCAGGCCCAGGACACACACCAGCTGGCAAGCTGAGGGACTGCCTGAAAACTTTGGCTCCGCCACCGCTGGTCCTATGTGGTCACTGTCCAGTCTGAGAGCCACACCTGGTCCCCACTGCCTGCCACTGCACACATTCGCTGTCCAGCCGGCGGCCTCCCGGCAAGCCATCACTGACTCCTTTCCCTTCCTTACTCCCTACCTGCTTCCCTCCACCCCCCCATGGGCGTTAAACTCTCCCAGCCCCACCTTCCCCTCCTCCGCCTCCTCCTCTGACTCTGCCTCCTCCCCCTGCCACCTTTCCTGCTCCTCCTCCCACCACTGTGGCAGCACCGACCACTCAGTGGCCGCCACCACAGGAGGAGCCGTTGCCTCAGGCCAGGGCCTCACATGCAGGGTGCCCAGGAAAAGTGGAGGCAGCAGTCTTGGCGAGGCATTTTCCTTGGCTGTTCTGGCGGCATCTTTGAGGTCCATGCCTGAGGAGAATACAGTGGGATAGGCAACGAAGGAAGGGCACTAGGACTCCCTACACCTGCTGCCCCAGGCAGGGCTGGGGTAGATGCAGGACTGGGAGAGCTAGTAAGAGACACATGGAATCTCCATACTTAGCAAAGTACATCTGCTACATCCTGTCCTCAGATCAGGATTTCTGAACTCTATTATTATAATAATTTTATGGGACCACGGACATATATGCAGTTGGACATTGCCCAAATGGATGTTAAGCAACTCGTACCTCTATTTGTGTGTCAATGGATACATAAATGATCAAATTTGTTGCTAGAAAAAAGCATCAATGAAATATTTAGAAAAGCTTATCATAGCTTATGTCTCAAAGAAATAATCAAGAAATTCCAAACATTAGAAGTCAAGCCATTCTCTAACTTCTATGTATTATACCTATAAATTAATAAGGGAAATAAATGTTCAAAACAAAACCGTCAGGTTAAAGCAGGAATTAAAATTACTATTACATCCATTTATAAATTAGTAAAAATAACATTACATATCAAATTTATAGAATGGCACCCAAGCTGCAACCAGAAGCAGATTCGTAGGAGTAAAGGACTGGTATATTTCTGTTTAATGGGTTTGTTTTGTGTGTTCTAATAATTTCCCATTGATTAAAATTAAGGTCTAGCCACTTAATTAAAATTAAGCTGTAGCCACATCGTGCTTGGTAAAGTACAGGGTCAACGAAAAAGAGGAAGACCCTCAATGAGATGGTTTGACACAGTGGATGCAACAGTGGGCTCAAGCATAACAACAGCTATGGGCATGGTGCAGGGCTGGACAGTGTGTCATTTTGTTCTACATGGAATTGCTATGAGTCAGAATTGACTCGATGGCACCTAACAACAACAAAAAACAACAGCCACTTGAATATTTCCTGCCATAGTACTCCATAATAAGCTTGTAAAACACTACTCAGAGGAAATAATTTTCTGGGCCTAGTATTTACTATCACTGTCTTTACTCTCATTTATTTTGACCTGTTGTTCCTGCTCTGCACTTCTTTGGCACACCAACCACTTGGCACCATATTTGGGCTTCTGGCACAGACCTAATGCATCTTTTAATTTAACAATTCTTGTGAACACAATCTCTGACTTTGACCTTTAGTCTCTTGCATGCTATTTATAGTTACTTCTTGGTTCCACACAGCTAAAGTTACTGGTAAGAGGCATTCGCATCTTCTACCCAGGACACAAGGGGCCAATATAAGTTGGAAGATCCCTACCTTGCCATCCAACAAGAGGAAGGAAATTGCAGAGCAGAGATAAACTGTAGCTTAGCTTAAGGCTATGTGATCTCTATGGTTCCTTATAAGTTTGTCACAGAATTAAATAAATATATACATGCATTTGCACATATGTGCATGTATACATGCATACATGCATAAGAGATACGGAGGCTATCTCCCATAACCGTTTTGTAGAACTCACTCGGAAGTTATACAAAATACATAACTTTTTTATTTCAAACTCTATTTCACTGGCAATAATTTGAACTTAAATAAAGAAATCATTTTTTCTCTAAGCTTCCTGTGTTCAGTAAAATCACAAGTACAGTATTTTATGTAAAAAAAAAAAAAAAAGTTAGATGGCTATTTGATTTCTGTCATGGATTGAATTGTGTCCCCCCCAAAATATCTGTCTACTCGGCTAGGTCATGATTCCCTTGTATGATTGTATACTATTTTATCTTCTGATGTGATTTCCCTATGAGTTGTAAATCCTATCACTATGATGTAATATGACAGATTAGTGGCAGTTATACTGATGAAGTCTGCAAGATTGGGTAGTGTCTTGGGCCAATCTGTTTTGAGATATAGAAGACAGAAGTGAGTAGAGAGAGGGGGGAACCTCATATCACCAAGAAAGCAGTGCCAGAAGTGGAGCGTGTCATTTGGACCTGAGGTTCCTGTGCTGAGATGCTGCCAGACCATGGGAAGACTGATGAATCACAAGGACCTTCCTCCAGAGCCAACAGAGAAAGCCTTCCCCTGGAGACGGCACACTGAATTTGAACTTCTAGCCTACTCGACTGTCAGAGAATAAACTTCTCTTTGTTAAAGCCAACCACTTGTGATATTTTTGTTTTAGCAGCACTAGATGACTAAGATGGCTTCCTGGTGGTATGAGGCTCCCCAACTCTCTGCTTGCTTCCCTTTCCTTTTATCTCTTGAGAGATAAAAGGTGGTACAGGCCACACCCCAGGGAAACTCCCTTTGCATTGGATCAGGGAGGTAACCTGAGTAAGGGTGGTATTACAATTCCACCCTAATCCTCTCAACATAAAATTACAATCACAAAATGGAGAACAACCACACAATACTGGGAATCATGGCCTAACCAAGTTGATACACACATTTTTGTTGGAACATAATTCAATCCATGACAGTTTTTATACTGAACTTTTTGACATACATATAAATAAAAGCTGGTTTGTGGTACATCTGATTTTTCAATTCAAGTGTGATGTTTGCTTTTGCAAAAATTCTCACATTACTTTTGAGAAAATTCTCACATTAGTATTGTTAGCTATTCTACTATTTCTATAGCAAGTATACCCTTTAATAAATTCTAGTGCATTTCCTCAATTCAGAGTTATTCCCAACAACAAAATGATCAGTTTCCTGTAAAGAAACTATCAATAGTTGCTATAGGCAACCATGATACTAAAAGACAAAAGATATTTGACCCTTATTTCTATAAAAGTTCTCACTGAATTGTGTGCATGTAAAACAGAAAGATATTTGTTCAATCAAAATAATCCATGTGATGTTTAAACCTAATATCATTCTTCTCTAATGTAGGCGAGGTTCCAATGTGTCCCTTACATTGGACATGAGTAGCTTGGGGAATGTTGAACCCTTTGTGGCTATACCAACCCCACGGGAGAAGGTAGCAATGGAGTATCTGCAGTCAGCCAGCCGAATTCTCACAAGGTCACAGCTGAGAGACGTCGTGGCAAGTTCACATTTACTCCAGAGCGAATTCATGGTGAGACTGCTGTTTATTATTTACTCTTCAATAGGTATTTTGATATACTAGGCATTAGGGACGGAGCCCTGCCAGCACAGTGGTTAAGGACTTGTCTGCTAACAGAAAAGGTGATGGTTGAAACTCACCAGCCACTCCACGGGAGAAAGATATACCAGTCTGCTTCTGTAAAGGTTACAGCCTTGGAAACTCAATGGGGCAGCTCTACCCTCTCCTATAGGTTAGCTATGAGTTGGAATTGACTCAACAGCAATGGATTTTCTTTTTTCTTGTAGAGATAGTTCTGTGGAATTATGACCGTAGTTGAAACTAAGATAGTAGCAGTGAAAATGGAGAGAATCCACAGGAACCTATAAGTGGCCATTAATTGGAGGACCCAGCCAAGGACATGGAAGAAGTCAGAACTAATACCACAGTTTCTAGCTTGAGCAACGGGAGGTGGTGGGGGGGGGGGAGCTGGGCGCAGTGTGGTGGTCTTATATGAAATAAGGAACACAGGAGAAAGATCAATTGTGGGCTAAAAATGAAAAAAAAAAAATGATGGTGAATTTAATTCTAGACCCATTAGTGCTGCTGGAAATAGCTTAATCAAAAACATATGCTTACCCAGAGACCAAGGAATAAGATGAGGCCTTTATTGCCCAAAGGAAATCTCCATTTTATATATCACCTTGCATCTTAAATCAGTTGTGCATCTTAAGCCATATCAATTGAGTATAATGAATTGACCCTTCTAGCATCAGTTTGGAAACCCTGGTGGCGTAGTGGTTAAGATCTACAGCTGCTAACCAAAAGGCCGCTGGTTTGAATCCACCAGGTGCTCCTTGGAAACTCTATGGAGCAGTTCTACTCTGTCCTATAGGGTCGTTATGAGTCAGAATCGACTTGACAGCAATGGGTTTGGTTTTTTTGTTTGTTTGTTTTTAGCGTCAGTTCAGATATTTGCAACCACTCTAATGGTACCCAGTAACCCAGTGCTGTCAATGGTGGAAGACCCAAAAATGGGTTAGATCTACTATTGGCCCCATGGACTATTGTTAAGTGTCCCAAGTAAAATACAAGCATGGAATTTTAAAAAATTTTTTTCAATAAGACTTTACAGTGTCATCTTTTTATATATGAAGAAAATGAGACTGACAGGAATTAAAGATCCATCCAACAACCAGACATCTAGCTGAATGCACAGCTAATATTCTTTTCTAGAACAACAGATAGCTCCTTGTTTTTTGAAAGAAGTCGTTAACATGACCCACTTCCCTGAAAGGGAAGATGAGGACAACATGGAGTACCCAGGAGAGAAAGGATGCTGCAAGATGACAAATTGTCTGTGTGTGTCAGAAAGTAAGAGGTGCGAAGGAAGGTGCAAGGGAGGAATGAAGACACTGCCTACCTCATGGTTTTACCAAAACACACTGACCTGTTCGAAATTACCAAACTTGAACATGTGGTTTCTATTGTACATGACACAGTTTTGCTTATTTTGGCACAGTGAAACTGAGACTTTCAAACCTTTCATTGGAGCAGAGAGGAGAATAAATATTATAAATATATGAAAATAATACAAGTTTAGGAAATGGTGTTTTAAAAGTAATCTGCTCCTCTGTAGACCAGGTCTCAAATTCATAATTGAGTCTACTTACCTCAAATTTTCGGACTGACAGAAAGCTAGAACAATCTGAATTAATTTAGAAGTAATTTCTTTCATTTCAATGAATATTAGGCTGTGTTGTTATATATTTTCCATTGGGGAAAGTTTAAATTAAAATGTAATTTTATGTCATCTAAGAATTTAATACTCACTGGTCATTAAATGGAAACCCTGGTAGTGTAGCAGTTAAGTGCTACAGCTGCTAACCAAAAGGTCAGCAGTTCAAATCCACCAGGCACTCCTTGGAAACTCTATGGGGGGCAGTTTTACTCTGTCCTGTAGGGTCGGTATGTATCTGAATCAACTCGATAGCAAAGGGTTTGGTTTTTTTTTTTTTGGTTTGGTCATTAAATAACAGGAAAGGTATTTTATTTCACATTAGTCTTAATTAAGCAATCCTTTACAGAATTTTCAATTAGAGAACATACTATTTTATATAATCAAATCCTTCAATATTTGTTTGGACCTTTTTGAAAACATTCACTGGCTGCTTTCATTGTCCCAGTCAGCTCAGCTACAGACGCTCTCCATTTTAGGTCTGAGGCATTTCCACTGAGCCGCTTCTGCTCTAATTGTTCCCTCTCCAATCCTTTAAGGTATATGACACATATTCTGACCAAATAAGAATATGTATATTCTTATTAAGTGGGGGAAGATAGTGTTTGGATGTACTTCACTGAAAATATTGCCTTTACAACCACAAATGGAACAGCCCAATTATAAGCCATTCCTTAATACAAAAACGCATCAGTTGCTCATCACTTAAATCGACAAACAAGCCCTTTAGGTTGACCATGTCGGGAGGGAGGTTTTACTAATCCTGAAAGAGTCACAATCAACGTTATAAGGGAGTCCATCATCGTGAAATTTTTGTTATGGAATGATTTTGTTACTGAACATTTTGAAATAATTTGAATGCATTGTTAAGTCGATTTTTGTCCACCTGTGCATATAACTTTCAGCAATTACATCAGAACAAGATTCTTAAAATTTAACCAAAGACTTATTTATTTGTCTCTTTAATAGCCACATACAAAATGATATCCTCTAACACAAAAAACTGTTTCTTAGAAGTAGTTCGTCAGGGTACAGCTGACATGTTTATGAAAGGAAGGGTGTTGGTTGACCAGAGGTGGGAGTCTGTTGTTTTTAAATTACTTTGAAGTCCAATAAAGCCATGGAGCAGATAGCCCCCTGTGAAGGTCTTCTTTGTGGCAGCATTAGATACACTAATGATATCATTTTTTTTTTGTAGGAAATACCGATGAACTTTGTGGATCCCAAAGAAATTGACATTCCAAGGCATGGAACTAAAAATCGCTATAAGACTATTTTGCCAAGTAAGTTTCTTAAATTGAATAGTTTGTATTGTAAGACACAAACCTTCCCTCATTTACCCCTGCCTTATCACTTCCCATCCTCATGTCACTGACATGCACACCAAATTTGAAGTTGCAAACACATGTCAAGAATAATAGTTATTAAACTGGCCTGAAGGTAATAACTTCACTTTGTATTACTCTTGTTATAATGCTAGACTCACGATGCCGTAGACTCATGGTTCTAAAACTTTATTGTGCCTCACATTTAGGCTCAAATGATTTTCCACAAGGGTCCCAAACAATTCGGTGGGGCAAGAATAGTCTTTTCAACAAATGATGTTAGAATAATTAGATATACAAACACAAAAGAAAAAGTTGAACCACTAACTGACACCGTATTAAAAAAAAAAATTATCTCTGTTGTTTTTGTTAGATGCTGTTGAGACAGTTCCAACTCATAGGCACCATGTGCTTTGTACATAGGAACCTGTGCCATCCTCACTATCATTGTTATGTTTGAGCCCACTGTTGCAGCCACTGTGTCAATTCATTTCATTGAGGGTCTTCCTCTTTTTTGCTGACCCTCTACTTTACCAAGCATGATGTCCTTCTCCAGGGACTGGTCCCTTCTGATAAAATGTCCAAAGTATATGAGACAAGTCTCATCATCCTTGCGTCTAAGGAGCATTCTGGCTGTACTTCTCCCAAAACGTATTATCTCTAAAAAAAATTATCTCTAAAAGGATCAAAGACCTAGATGTAAGAGCTAAAACTATAGAACTCCTAGAATAAACACACAGGTTTTTGTTTGTTTTTCACAATCTTGAATTAAGCAAGCTTCTTAGATATGACAGAAAGAGCAATGAAAATAAATGTCCATACAAAAACTTGTATACAGATGTTTAGAGCAGCATTATTTATAGCAGCCAAAAGGCAGAAACAACTCAAATGCCCATCAACTGCTGAATGGATAAATAAAATGTGGCATAAAAATGCAATATTTTTCAGACATAAAAAAGAATCAAAGTACTGACACATGCTACACAGCATGTATGAACCTTGAAAACATTATGCTAAGTGAAAGAAGCCAGTCACAAAAGACCTCATATTGATGATTCCATTTCTGTGAAATATCCAGATAGGCAAATGTATAGAGACAGAAAGTAGACTAGTTGTTGCCTAGGGCTGGGGGAAGGAGTGGGGAGTGACTGCCAAAGGATATGGGGTGCCTTTTTAGGGTGATGAAAATGTTATAAAAATGATTGTGGTAAAGGTTGTACAATTCTGTGAGTACGCTAAAAGCCATTGAATGGTACGCTTTAAGTGAGTGAATTGTATGTGAACTATAAACAAAAAAAACCAAACCCCATTGCTGTGGAGTCAATTCCAACTCATAACAACCCTATAGCTACAGCTCAATAAAACAAACAAACAAACAAAAGCCAAACTCATTGCCGTCGAGTGGACTCTGACTCGTAGTGACCCTGTAGGACAGAGTAGAACTGCCCCCATAGGGTTTCCAAGGAGTGCCTGGTAGATTCCAACTGCCGACCTTTTGGTTAGCAGCCGTAGCTCCTCACCACTGTGCCACCAAAAAGAGCTTTATTGTACATAGCAATCATCTTTTTTTTTTTCCAGGGTTCTATGCCCCACCCCAGATATTCTGTTCAGTTAAGTCCACTGCTGGGCCCAGGAAACTGTACTTTTAGCAAATGCCCAGGTGGTTCTGATGCATGATACCAACTATAGACTGTGCTAAAGCTGAGTTGAGATCCGTGAAGTTTATTGATGTCAGGAAATTAGGTGGACACCAGGACCCAGTAAGGAATAAGGAACAGTCTGTAAGATTAAGCTCATGGACTAGAGGGGAGAGACATGTAAACAAGTGTTTATATTCAGTGTAATAAAAGTCATAATAGAAACACGGCCCAAGTGGTGTAGGAGTATAGAAAGGACTGAGTAACTAATTCTGCCTAGAGTAGACAAAAAGGTTTCAGAGAGAAAATGACATTTTCAACCACTAAACAACAGGTATAGTTGGGGTTTTGGCAAAAAATCCATAAATCTTTACCTATGATACCTTGGAAAGAGGAAGCCACACAGGCTTTAATAAAGTGCTGACACTGAAATAATGGAGTCTTCATAATTGAGCCCATTAAATCACTCATAAGATGCCAAATTCTCCATATTTTTGCAATACATTCAAATAGACTACTTAAAGAGTTACCTGTTGATGAGGTCCACTGGAAAGCAAAGACTAAGATAGTATTTGCTTTCCCCTCTGGTAGAGTTGGAAGTGCATCATTTTTAAAGTCACTCTCTATAACATATTTTTAACTGGTCTATACAGCTAAATCTACCAAAGGTATAGTCAGAGTCCCTGGGTGGTGCAAACAGTTAACACACCTGGCTGCTAATAAAAGGTTGGAGGTTCAAGTTCACCCAGTGGCTCCTCAGAAGAAAGCCTTGGAGATTTACTTCGAAAAAATCAGCTATTGAAAACACTATAAATCAGAGTTCTATTCTGACACACATGGGGTCACCATGAGTCAAAATCAACTTGGTAGTACCTGGTTTTAAGGTGTAGTTACTGTAGAATGGTGTTCTATGGCTACGGTCGTTTGACTGGGTGAAAGCACTGAATGTTAGAACTGGTGTTCTCTCTCATTTTCTCTCTCTCGCTTTCTTTCTGTTAATTTTTTTTTTTAATCTAAAATATTCCAAACATAAATAATCAGGGCATATATACTCATGCCAATTTTATCTACCTAATGATTAGGATTATTTTAAAAGTTCAGCCTTCTCTATTTCCTGCCCAGATGATATCAAACAACTGCTTCATAGTCCTGTGTCAGCTTTTCCATTCCCAGAACTGGGTGGGTCACTGGAACCAGGGCATCTGATGTTGTAAATGATGGATTTTCTGTTGAAAATGTCTGTACCCTGAATACTCCACCCACCCCATATCGTGCAAATAATTATAATTTATGAAATGTAGCTTAGAGAAGCCACACTATTGGTTGAGACATCATCAGTAAAGGCTGGAGTGAATATGCCAAATTGTTCTTTGTGGTTTATTTTAGACTGTTAATATGAGATAAATTTGAGACAATACATAAAATAACGATTAGCATATGATCAAGATTTTAAATATGATTGTTTTTGTTGCTTTAGCCTACAATCAACTCAACTTTAAAAGCTTGCCAACTTGGACATAATGGAAAGTCTTGAGGATGTTTTACACTAACTATATGGATGGCCAGAAACCAATTAAATTACAGCTGCTTCACTGAGGACAATGTCAGGCGGGTTCAGAACACTCTAAATGGTAGACTAAAGTGCTGAGACCAATTTTATATCAAATTATTTTGTAATATAAATAAATATCATTGATTAAAATATGCCTAAATTCCAAATCACAAAAACAGTGGGAAAAAAAAGATTACATTTCAATATGAAATTATTTACACAAGTATAATAATAATAAATTTTATGTATATTTCTTCCATGCATACAATTTATTTATTAAAAAATTTATGCAAATATAAAATAATATGTGTATAATTAAAGGAATGATGTTTATTCTGGCCATGATTTTATATTTAAAAATAAATGTCCAGTGTTGTTTCCTACCTAATTTATCCTTCCTGTTTTATTATATTTAATGCCTAGCACAGAGTAGATATTGAAATAAATGAACCAATTGTTAAGGCAACAAGCAGTGTGGATAAAGCAAAATATTCGAGTCAGACTGACTTCCCACCCTGGGCAAAAACGTTTACGATTTTTGGCAGGTTACTTAATCTTCCTGTACCATCCTTTCTTCCTCCATAAAAATGGTGATAATAATACTACCCCACAGGTCTGTTGAGAGAATTATAGTATGTGTGAAATCCCGAGCAAAGTTTCAAATAATAGTAATCCCTCAGCTAATGTTAGCTTCTCCTTTCCTGTTAGTTTCTCCTTTCCCTCCAAACTTAGTTCAAGATGAAGCTATCATTAACCCCAGAATCAATTGCAAGAAATAGGGACACTGTGTAGAGGAAACTTTAGAGTTTCAAAAACAGAGTATTCAAAGGTTCTGTATGCTCTTATAATTTTCACATGGCTCCTCAAAAGTGAGTGTCCATATAATTCCTGTCTTACATTGCCAAGATCAGCAGTGTCCACTAGAACTCTCTTTAGTGGTAGAAATGTTCATTATTTCTCGTATGGTAGCCACTAGCCACCTGTGGCAATAGAGCATTTGAAACATGGCTAGCACAACTGAGGAACTGATTTCATTTTAATTAAGTTAAATTTAATTAGCCACATTAGCTAGTGTCTACCATATTGGACAGTGCAGGCCTAGAGTCTTCTCTATCTCCTCTGACAAATTTGAAAATGAGTCCCAGTTACCTTGAAGGTGTGGCCAGTCCCTGCTTTTCCTCTCATTTCCCACTTACCTTGCAGCCATCTATAAAAACCATGCTATTCCTCGTATCCTTGCTTTACCCATCTCTAGCAGAGACACACTTTCCCCCCATCTAATAGCTTCTCTTAACTTCAAACCTAAACCCCATTTCTTCCTGGAAGGAAAATCTTAAAGAGAGGAATATCCCTTGAAAAAACTGATATGATGACAGTCAAAATATCAAGATTCAGATAACATTTTGTCTGTTAAAAAGAAATCTTAAGATCACCAGAAGGTATTTTAGAGTGACCAGTGTGGGGAAACTTTGTACATTCTATACACCAAATTTATATTTTTTCACTAATTTGCTGAGAGGAAAGAAGAAAAAGGAAGCAAGGAAAAAGGGAGGGAGGGAGAAACAAAAGGAAAAGGAGGGAGGGAGGGAGAGAAGAAGGAAGGAAGGAAAAAAGGGAGGAAGAGAAGAAGGAAGGAAGAAAAGAAAATGAAGAGGGGAGGAAAAATGGAGGAAAAGTGATCAGTGCTAAAGTGATATTGGTATTTTTTATTGATAATATGCAGATGTATTATAAATAGCATGCTATTTAATATATAATCCAGAAATTTCTGTTCTGAAAAAAACAATTATCGGAGCTAACTTGGCTAATATGTAGTTTAAAATGTATAAAATGAATAAAATTATAACAGCAGTGTTGAAAATGCTGATGATGACAGTGATGATAAAGATTTTTTTTAAATCCTTGGCAGTTACTTTTTTTAGTCCAAGCTAACATATTAAAAAGGCTTTGGTTGGAACCCTACATTTTCTCCTGTACTGTTATATATGATCTTCTTGCTTTAAAAAGAAATGTATTTGAAACCATTAGTACTAATTTCCAATATAAACTTAATTTAGCTAGATGGTTTTTAAACTAAACAATTTATAGGGCCGAGTTCTCAGTAAATCATATATGTCATACCAAAGAAACAAACCTGTTGTCTTTGAGTTGATTCTGACTCATAGTGACCCTATTGAACAGATTAGAGCTACCCCCACAGGTTTCCAAGGCTGTAAATCTTTACGGAGACAGACTGCCGCATCTTTCTCCCATGGAGCAGCTGATGGGTTCAAACTGCCAACCTTTCAGTTAGCAGCCACGTGCTTAACCAGTACGCCACCAAGGCTCCTTATATACATCACATGCATTTGAAAAACTGAAGGAAGAGGTCAAGCTTGAGTGGTGTAGGGTGTTTGTGGAAATGTCTAATAATCAGTGGATACAGAAAAGGGATGACAGTTTTCCTGCCTCTTTTGCTAAGAAAAGGAAAAAAAATCTAGAAAGAAAAAGTAGCATTTTAACTCTTTCTAATAAAAATAGAAACTGACACATCTGTCAGTTTGTCATACTGTGGGGGCTTGTGTGTTACTTTGATGTTGGAAGCTATGCCACCGGAATTCAGATCCAACAGGGTGACCCATGGTGGACAGGTTTCAGTTGATCTTTCAGGCTAAGACAGACTAGAAAGAAGGGCCTGGCAGCCTACTTCAAAAAAGAATTAGCCAGTGAAAGACTTATGAGTACCAGTGGAACATTGTCTGATATACTGCTGGAAGATGAATCCCCCAGGTTGGAAGACACTCAAAAGATAACCGGGAAAGACCTGCCTCCTCAAAGTAGAGTCCACCTTAATGAGATGGATGGAGTCAAGCTTTTGGGACCTTCATTTGCTGATGTGGCATGACTCAAAATGAGAAGAAACAGCTGCAAACATACATTAATCATTGGAACCTGGAATGTACGAGGTATGAATCTAGGAAAATTGGAAATCATCAAAAATGAAAAGAAACACTTAAGTGTTTAAACATCTAACCTAGGCATTAGTGACCTGAAATGGACTGGTATTGGCTATTTTGAATCAGACAATCATATGATTTACTATGCCAAGAATGACAAAGAGGAATGGTGTTGCATTCATCATCAAAAAGCACATTTCAAGGTCTATCCTGAATACAGTGCTGTCAGTGATAGGATAATATCCATATGGCTACAAGGAAGACCAGTTAATACAGCCATTATTCAAATTTATGCACCAATTGCTAAGGCCAGAGATGAAGAAATTGAAGATTTTTACCAGTTGCTGCAGTCTCAAATTTATTGAATATGCAATCAGGATGCATTGATAATTACTGGTGATTGCAATGTGGAAGTTGGAAACAAAGAAGGATGGGTAGTTGGAAAATATGGCCTTGGTATAGAAACAATGCCAGAGATCCCATTATAGAATTTTGCTAGACCAACAACTTCTTCATTGCAAATATCTATTTTCACCAACATAAATGACAACTATATATGTGGACCTTGCCAGATGGAATACACAGGTATCAAATCGAATACATCTGTGGAAAGAGAAAATAGAAAAGTACAACATCATCAGTCAGAACAAGGCCAGGGACTGATTTTGGAACATATCATCAGTTGCTCATACGCAAGTTCATGTTGAAACTGAAAAAAATTAGAACAAGTCCATGAGAGCCAAAGTAGGACCTTGAGTATATCCCACCTGAATTTAGAGACCATCTCAAGAATAGATTTGATGCATTGAACACTGTTGACTGAAGGCAAGACAAGTTGTGGAATGACATATCAAGGACATTATACACGAAGAAAGCAAGACGCCATTAAAAAGACAGGAAAGAAAGAAAAGACCAAAATGGATATCAGAAGAGACTTTGAAACTTTTTATTGAGCATCAAGTAGCTAAAGCAAAAGGAAGAAATAATGAAGTAAAAGAACTGGACATAAAATTTCAAAGGGGGCTCGAGAAGACAAAGTATTATAATGACATGTTCAAAGAGCTGGAGACAGAAAACCAAAACTAAAGAAAAAATTCAAGCTTCGAGTTCCAATAGTGAAGGATCTATGCGGAAAGTATTAAACGATACAAGAAGCACCAAAAGAAGATAGAAGGAATACACAGAGTCATTATACCAAAAAGAATTGGTCAATGTTCAACCATTTCAAGAGGCAGCATATGGTCAGGAACCGACAGAACTGAAGGAAGAAGTCCAAGCTGCACTGCACACATTGGCAAAAAACAAGGCTCCAGGAATTGATGGTGTATCAATTGAGTTGTTTCAACAAACAGATGCAGAGCTGGAAATACTTACTCGCCTATGCCAAGAAATTTAGAAGGCAGCTACCTGGCCAACGAACTGGAAGAGATCCGTACTTATGCCTATACTCAAGAAAGGTCATCCAACTGAATGCGGAAATTATAGAACAGTGCCATTAATATCACACACAAGCAAAACATTGCTGAAGATCATTCAAAAGAGGCTGCAGCAGTATATCGACAGGGAACTGCCAGAAATTCAAGCCAGATTCAGAAGACGACGTGAAACCAAGGATATCATTGCTCATGTCAGATGGATCCTGGCTGAAAGCAGAGAATATCAGAAGTATCTTTACTTGTGTTTTATTGACTACACGAAGGCATTCGACTGTGTGGATCATAACAAATTATGGATAACATTGAAAAGGATGGGAATTCCACAACACTTAATTGTGCTCATGAGGAACCTGTACATAGATCAAGAGCCAGTTGTTTGAACAGAACAAGGGGATACTGATTGGTTTAAATTCAGGAAAGGTGTGTGTCAGGGTTGTATCCTTTCACCATACCTATTCAATGTGAAGGCTGAGTAAATAATCCAAGAAGCTGGACTATATGAAGAAGAACGGGGAATCAGGATTGGAGAAAGACTCATTAACAACCTGTGTTATGCAGATGACACAACCTTCCTTGCTGAAAGTGAAGAGGACTTGAAGCACTTACTGATAAAGATCAAACACCACAGCCTTCAGTATGGATTACACCTCAACATAAAGAAAACAAAAATCCAAGGAGGTGGAGCCAAGATGGTGGAATAGATAGATGCTTCCGGTGAGCCCTCTTTGCAACAAAGACCTGAAAAAACAAGTGAAACGAATATATTTCTGACAAGCTAGGAGCCCTGAGCTTCAAAGATGAGCTTAGAAAATGAACTGAGGGGCAGGGGAAAGAAAAGACTGTTCAGAAGTGGAGAGGAGTTACCGGACCTGAATCGGGAAAAGCCCTCAGGCACCATTCCCGGAGCAGCAGCAGTTCTAGGAAACAGGGGCACGCTTTCCTCAGAGACATTCGAGGGTTGGTTCTCAGGCCCCTGCCTTGTTCAGAGCATGACCCCCCGCTGCAATCAGATACTGATATACATGCCAATCACCCCTGCCCCTCTAAGACTGTAGGACAGAGCCTGTACCACACACTTGATATCAGCTACCTGGAAACCTGAGCTGAATTCATACAAGAAAACTGAATGGATTCCTAGACTGATATACCTGATAACAGCTCTAGCCAGCTGGGGACAGGACGTCAGAGCTCCAAAGGCAAAAATAATCAAGCTAGCTCACTCAAGCAACCCATAGGGGTATACCAAAACAAAACAAAGCAAGAGCTACGACACAGTAAGCAAGCATAAACTAATACAATAACTTATAGATGGCTCAGAGACAACAGTCAATATCAAGTCACATAAAGAAACAGACCATGACCACCACAACAGGCTCTCAAAACAAAGAATCCAGGGATGTTTTAGATGAAAGTGCATTCCTGGAATTACCAGATGCAGAATACAAAATTTTGTACACAGAACCCTTCAAGACATCGGGAAGGAAATGAGACAATACACAGAACAAGCCAAGGAACACACAGATAAAGCAATTGAAGAAATTAGAAAGATTATTCAGGAACATAATGAAAAGTTGAATAGGCTGGAAAAATCCATAGACAGACAGCAACCAGAAATTCAGAAGATTAACAATAAAATTACAGAAGTAGAAAAACAAATAGTGAGAGGAGCAGAACTGAGCAAGTAGAATCTAGAATTTCTGAACTTGAAGATAAATCACTTGGCACTAATACATTTAAAGAAAAATCAGATAAAAGAATTAAAAAAAATGAAGAAACCTTAAGAATCATGTGGGACGCTATCAAGAGAAATAACCTATGAGTGATTGGAGTACCAGAACGGGAGGGATAACAGAAAATACAGAGAAAATTGTTGAAGATTTGTTGGCAGAAAACTTCCCTGAAATCGTGAAAGATGTGAAGATATCTATCCAAGATAGTCATCGAACTCCACATAAGGTAGATCTTAAAAGAAAGTCACCAAGACATATTATACTCAAGCTTGACAAAACCAAAGATAAAGAGACAATTATAAGAGCAGTGAGGGATAAAAGAAAAGTCACCTACAAGGGAGAGACAATAAGAATAAGCTCAGACTACTCGGCAGAAACCATGCAGGCAAGAAGGCAATGGGATGACATATTTAAAAAATTGAAGGAAAAAAATTGCCTGCCAAGAATCATATATCTGGCAAAGCTGTCTCTTAAATATGAAGGTGAAATTAAGACATTTCCAGATAAACACAAGTTTAGGGAATTCGTAAAAACCAAACCAAAACTACAAGAAATACTAAAGGGAGTTCTTTGTTAGAAAATCAATAATATCAGGTATTAACCCAAGACTAGAACACTGGGCAGAGCAACCAGAAGTAAACCCAGATAGGGAAATGCAAAAAAACAAAGCAAGATTATTTAAAAAAAAAAAAAAAAAAAAGCTCAACACAGGGTAACAGCAATGTTATTATATAAAAGAAGACAACATTAGAATAATAAAGAGGGACTAAGAAATGTAATCATACACCTTCCATATGGAGGGGAAGATACAGCATTACAAAGAAATAAAAGTTAGGTTTAAATTTAGAAAAATAGGGGTAAATAATAAGGTAACCACAAAGGAGACAAACTATCCTACTCATCAAAATAAAATACAAGGGAAAAATACAGACTCAGCAGAAACAAAATCAACAATAACAAATATGAGGGAAGGACAATATATAAAGAAAATCTACTCAGCACATAAAATCAAGTGGGAAAAGGAAGCTGTCAACACACAAAAAAAGACATCAAAATGATAGCACTAAATTCATATCTATCCATAATTACCCTGAATGTTAATGGACTAAATGCACCAATAAAGAGACAGAGAGTGGCAGAATGGATTGAAAAACAAGATCCATCTATGTGTGACCTACAAGACACACACCTTAGACTTAGAGACACAAACAAACTAAAACTCAAAGGCTGGAAAAAAATATATCAAGCAAACAACAATAAAAAAAAAAAAACACGGATGGCAATATTAATTTCTAAAAAAATAGACTTTAAAGTGAAATCCATCAGAAAGGACAAGGAAGGACACTATATAATGATTAAAGGGACAATACACCAAGAAGATATAGCCATATTAAATATTTATGCACCCAGTGACAGGGCTGCAAGATACATAAAACAAACTCTATCAGCATTGAAAAGTGAGATAGACAGCTCCACAATAATAGTAGGAGACTTCAACACACCACTTTTGGTGAAGGACAGGACATCCAGAAAGAAGCTCAATAAAGACACAGAAGATCTAAATGCCACAATCAACCAACTTGACCTCATAGACATATACAGAACACTCCACTCAAAGCAACCAAGTATACTTTCTTTTCTAGTGCACATGGAACATTCTCTAGAATAGACCACATACATATTAGGTCATAAAGCAAGCCTTAGCAGAATCCAAAACATTGAAATATTACAAAGCATCTTCTCAAAACATAAGCCCGTAAAAGTGGAAATCAATAACAGAAAAAGTGGGGAAAAGAAATCAAACACTTGGAAACTGAACAATACCCTGCTCAAAAAAGACTGGATTATAGAAGACATTAAGGATGAAATAAAGAAATTCATAGAATCCAATGAAAATGAAAACACTTCCTATCAGAACCTTTGGGACACAGCGAAAGCAGTGCTCAGAGGTCAATTTATATCAATAAATGCACACATCCAAAAAGAAGAAAGGGCCAAAATCAAAGAACTATCCCTACAACTTGAACAAATAGAAAGAGAGCAACAAAAGAAACCCACAGGCACAGGAAAAAAAAAAAAAATTAGAGCAGAACTAAATGAAACAGAAAATAGAAACACAATTAAAACAATTAACAAGACCAAAAGCTGTTTTTTTTAAAAAACTCAACAAAATTGATAAACCACTGGCCAGATTGACAAAAGAAAATCAGGAGAGGAAGCAAGTAACCCGAATAAGAAATGAGATGTGCCATATTACAACAGACCCAACTTAAATTAAAAGAATCATATCAGATTACTGTGAAAAATTGTACTCTAACAAATTTGAAAACCTAGAAGAAATGGATGAATTCCTAGAAACACACTACCTAAGTAAACTAACACAAACAGAGGTAGAACAACTAAATAGACCCATAGCGAAAAAAGAGATTGAAAAGGTAATCAAAAAACTCCCAGCAAAAAAAAAAGGCCTGGTCCAGAGGGCTTCACTGCAGAGTTCTACCAAACTTTCAGAGAAGAGTTAACACCACTACTACTATAGGTATTTCAGAGCATAGAAAAGGACGGAATACTACCAAACTCATTCTATGAAGCCACCATATCCCTGATACCAAAACCAGGTAAAGACACCACAAGAAAAGAAAATCATACACCTATATCTCTCATGAGTGCAGATGCAAAAATCCTCAACAAAATTCTAGCCAATAGAATTAAAAAAAAAAATTCACCATGACCAAGTGGGATTCATACCAGGTATGCAGGGATGATTCAACATTAGAAAAACAATTAATGTAATCCACCACATAAATAAAACAAAAGACAAGAATCACATGATTTTATCACTTGATGCAGAAAAGGCATTTGACAAAGTTCAACACCCATTCATAATAAAAACTCTCAGCAAAAGAGGAATAGAAGGAAAATTCCTCAACATAATAAAGGGCATTTACAGCCAACATCACCCTAAATGGAGAGAGCCTGAAAACATTCCCGCTGAGATCGGGAACCAGACAAGGATGCCCTTTATCACCACTCTTATTCAACATTGTGCTGGAAGTCCTAGCCAGAGCAATTAGGCTAGATAAAGAAATAAAGGGCATCCAGATTGTCAAGGAAGAAGTCAAAGTATTTCTATTTGCAGATGGCATGATCTTATACACAGAAAACCCTAAGAAATCCTCCAGAAAACTACTGAAACTAATAGAAGAGTTCAGTAGAGTATTGGGATACAAGATAAACATACAAAAATCAGTTGGATTCCTCTACACCAACAAAAAGAACATTGAACAGGAAATCACCAAATCAATGCCATTTACAGTAGCCCCCAAGAAGATAAAATACTTAGGAATAAATCTTACCAGAGATTAAAAGACTTATACAAAGAAAAGTACAGTACACTTCTGCAAGAAACCAAAAGAGACTTACATAAGCGGAAGAACATACCTTGCTCATGGATAGGAAGACTTAACATTATAAAAATGCCTGTTCTACCAAAAGCGATCTATACATTTAATGCAATTCCAACCCAAATCCTAAGGGCATTCTTTAATGAGATGGAGAAACAAATCACCAACTTCATATGGAAGGGACAGAGGCCCCAGATAAATAAGGCATTACTGAAAAGAACAAAGTGGGAGGCCTTACTTTACCTGATTTTAGAACCTATTATACCGCCACAGGAGTCAAAACAGCCTGGTACTGGTACAACAATAGATACATAGCCCAATGGAACAGCATTGAGAATCCAAACATAAATCCATCCACATATGAGCAGTTGATATTTGACAAAGGCCCCAAAACATTTAAATGGGGAAAAGACAGTCTTTTTAACAAATGGTGCTGGCATAACTGGATATCCATCTGCAAAAAAAAATGAAACAAGACCCATACCTCCCTCCCTGCACAAAAACTAACTCAAAGTGGATCAAAGACCTAAATATGAAATCTAAAATGATAAAGATCATGGAAGAAAAAATAGGGACAACGTTAGGAGCCCTAATACATGGCATAAACAGTATACAAAACATTATTAAGAATGCAGAAGGAAAACTAGATAACTGGGAGTTCCTAAGAAGCAAACACCTATGCTCATCCAAAGACTTCACCAAAAGAGTAAAAAGACTACCTACAGACTGGGAAAAAGTTTTTAGCTATGGCATTTCCAATCAGCATCTGATCTCCAGATTCCACATGATAATGCAAAAACTCAACCACAAAAAGACAAATGGGCAAAAGATATGAATAGACACTTCACTAAAGAAGACATTCAGGTAGCTAACAGATACATGAGGAAATGCTCACGATCATTAGCCATTGGAGAAATGCAGATCAAAACTACAATGAGATTTCATCTCAGTCCAACAAGACTGGCATTAATCCAAAAAAAAACACAAAATAATAAATGTTGGAGAGGCTGTGGAGAGATTAGAACACTTCTACACTGCTGGTGGGAATGTCAAATGGTACAACCACTTTGGAAATCGATTTGGCACTTCCTTCAAAAGCTAGAAATAGAACTACCATATGATCCAGCAATTCCACTCCTTGGAATATATCCTAGAGAAATAAGAGCCTTTACACGAACAGGCATATGCACACCCATGTTTATTGCAGCACTGTTTACAATAGCAAAAAGATGGAAGCAACCAAGGTGCCCATCAACAGATGAATGGATAAATAAATTATGGAATGCTACGCATCGATAAAGAACAGTGAGGAAACTGTGAAACACTTCATAACATGGAGGAACCTGGAAGGCATTATGCTGAGTGAAATTAGTCAGTTGCAAAAGGACAAATATTGTATAAGACTACTATTATAAGAACTTGAGAAATAGTTTAAACTAAGAAGAAAACATTCTTTTGTGGTTACAAGAGGAGGGAGGGTGGGAGAGGGGCATTCACTAATTAGACGGTAGATAAGAACTACTTTAGGTGAAGGGAAAGACAGCACACAATACAGGGGAGGTCAGCACAACTGGACTAAACCAAAAGCAAAGAAGTTTCCTGAATAAACTGAATGCTTTGAAGGCCAGTGTAGCAGGGGCAGGGGTTTGGGGACCATGACTTCAGGGGACATCTAAGTCAATTGGCATAATAAAATCTATTAAGAAAACATTCTGAGAGGCTGGGCCAAGATGGCTGACTAGGTAGAAGCAACCTCGGATCCCTCTTGCAACAAAGACTCGGAAAAATAAGTGAATCAATCACATACATGACAATCTACGAACCCTGACCATCAAACACAGATCTAAAGAGTTGACCTGAGTGACAGAGACTGAGAACGAACAACCACAGGGAACCAATGACTGCTTTTGGAGCCTGGAGCCAGCTTCCCAGTCAGAAAACCTTGGCACCAGGCTTTGGACTGGGCACAGGGGAGCTGAGCACGGCATCCTGAGAAGGCGCAAATATGGGACACAGCCCTAGCACCCAGAAGTGACCTCAGGGGAAGCCTAGCCAGTGCACGCAGGCAGCGCAGCGACACGGCTGACAGGAGGAGAAGTCACCAGGAGGCAGTGACTGGTTTTGGAGCCTGGAGTGCAGCGTCCCAGCTGGGGAACCTTGATGCTGGGCTTTGGACTGGGAGCAAAGGAACTGACCACGGCTTCTGAGACAGCACGAGCACGGGACGCGGGCCTGACCCTCGGGGGCAATCTCGACCCAGACAAAGCACACAGGCTACACACCCCTCGGGAATCTCAGATAAAACAGTCATCAACAAACAAGATAAGTAACTTTGTCTATATTCTGGGGTGCTACTCTCTACTATTTATCCGAACCCTCCCCTCCCCTTCCCAGGTGGCTTCATCAACATTGGAATTTCCTGAGCCAGAAAGTGAAGTGTGCTGCAGTTGTTCTTTTTTTTTTTTTTGGTCTTTTCCTACCCCATTCTCCTGGCCTGAGAGAAGCAGCTACAAAAAACCCAGGGACCAAAAATCCTTCCCTAATTGGACTAAAAACACAGAACCAGCTCCAGCCAAACATATGTGATCCACAGTCTTGGGCTTTCATCCCTACAGGGAACAAGGTGGCTATTATAATGCAAAGGCAATTCTGATAGGGATCTGACTGTAATTGTTTTAGCAGATTACTGGAAAGACAAGTTTCCCAGGTCTGATATCTCTGCATATTCAACAGAGCCCTCACTGACCCACAACAGGGAACCGAGGGCTGACGCTCCCCCCAGACCGCCGAGCCTCCTGCCTTAGGGGTCTAAAGAGGGTGACATCTACCAATCTGTAGAGGTACTTGCATTGGGGGCCTAAGGTACAGCTGCAGAGCCCACCCACCAAAGTGCTTTAGCAATAGAGACACACCTACCTCACTGGCACTTGGGGGAAGCCTGTCAGCAGCCTGCCCCCCCTGGAGTGTGAGACCCTGCTGCTACTAGAATCTGGTGCACAGAACTATCACCACTACTTCTCTAGGTGGATAGGTGACAGTCTGCACCACACACTTGATGACCCAAAATCAGATTCTACTCAAGAATAGTAAATGGACTCTTAGGCTTACATATCTGGTAACAGCCCAAACCAGCTGGTAATAGGACATAAGTGATTCAAGGGCTACAACAATCAAGACAGTGTAGTCTAGTAGCCCATCTACGTATATTGAAAGAAAACAAAACAAGACTCAGTGAGCAAATATAGAATAAATCACTACAATATCTTAGAGATGGCTCGGAGACAGCAGTCGATATCAAACCACATAAAGAAGCAGACCATGATTGCTTCTACAAATTCCCAAACTAAAGAATCAAAATCTTTCCCAAATGAAGATACAATCCTGGAATTGCCAGATGCAGAATATAAAAAACTAATTTACAGAACGCTTCAAGACATCAGGGATGACCTCAGAAATGAAATAAGGCAATCTACAGAAAAAGCCAAGGAACACACTGATAAAGCAGTTGAAGAACTCAAAAAGATTATTCAAGAACATAGTGGAAAAATTAATAAGCTGCAAGAATCCATAGAGAGATAGCATTCAGAAATCTGAAAGATTAACAGTACAATTACAGAATTAGACAACTCAATAGAAGTCAGAGGAGCAGACTTGAGCAATTGGAATGCAGGGTGGGGGATCAGGAGGACAAGGGAATTGACACCCATATAGCTGAAAAAAATCAGATAAAAGAATTTTAAAAAATGAAGAAACCCTAAGAATCATGTGGGACTCTATCAAGAAGAATAACTTGCGTGTGATTGGAGTCCCAGAACAGGGAGAGATAACAGAAAATACAGAGAGAATAGTTGAAGATCTGTTGGCAGAAAACTTCCCTGACATCATGAAAGACGAAAGGATATCTATCCAAGATGCTCATCGAACCCCATTTAAGATTGATCCAAAAAGAAAATCACCAAGACATATTATCATCAAACTTGCCAAAATCAAAGATAAGGAGAAAATTTTGAAAGCAGCCAGGGATAAAAGAAAGGTCTCCTCAAAGGAGAATCAATAAGAATAAGTTCAGACTACTCAGCAGAAACCGTGCAGTCAAGAAGGCAATGGGACGACATATATAGAGCACTGAAGGAGAAAAACTGCCAGCCAAGGATCATATATCCAGCAAAACTCTCTCTCAAATATGAAGGCGGAATTAAAACATTTACAGATGAACACAAGCTTAGAGAATTTGCAAAAACCAAACCAAAGCTACAAGAAATACTAAAGGAAATTGTCTGGTCAGAAAACCAATAATGTCAGATACCAGCACAACACAAGGTCACAGAACATCCTGATATCAACTCAAATAGGGAAATCACAAAAACAAATTAAGATTAATTTTTAAAAGAAAAAAATGCTCAAAACAGGGAATCATTGAAGTCAATATGTAAAAGATCACAATAACCAAAAAGAGGGACTAAATACAGGAGGCATAGAACTGCCATATGGAGAGGGAAACAAGGCGATATAGAACAATACAAGTTAGGTTTTTACTTAGAAAAATAGGGGTAAATATTAACGTAACCACAAAGAGGTATAACAACTTCATAACTCAAAATAAAAACCAAGAAAAACATAACGACTCAGCAAACATAAAGTCAAATACTATGAAAATGAGGAACTCGCAATTTACAAAGAAACACGTCTCAGCACAAAAAAGTAAGTGGGAAAATGAAATTGTCAACAACACACATAAAAAGGCATCAAAATGATAGCACTAAACACATACTTATCTGTAATTACGCTGAATATAAATGGACTAAATGCGCCAATAAAGAGACAGAGAGTCTCAGACTGGATAAAGAAACACGATCCATCTATATGCTGCCTACAAGAGACACACCTTAGACTAAGAGACACAAACAAACTAAAACTCAAAGGATGGAAAAAATATATCAAGCAAACAACAACTAAAAAAGAGCTGGAGTAGCAATATTAATTTCTGACAAAATAGACTTTAAAGTTAAATCCACCAAAAAAGGATAAAGAAGGACACTACATAATGATTAGAGGGACAATAGACCAGGAAGGTATAACCATATTAAATATTTATGCACCCAATGACAGGGCTGCAAGATACATAAAACAAACTTTAACAGAACTGAAAAGTGAGATAGGCACCTCCACAATTATAGTAGGAGACTTCAACACACCACTTTCGGAGAAGGACAGGACTTCCAGTAAAAAGCTCAATAGAGACACAGAAGACCTGATTGCTACAATCAACCAACTTGACCTCATAGACTTATACAGAACACTCCACCCAACTGCTGCAAAGTATACTTTTTTTTCTAGCGCACATGGAACATTCTCTACAATAGACCACGTATTAGGTCATAAAACAAACCTTTGCAGAATCCAAAACATCGAAATATTACAAAGCATCTTCTCAGAACACAAGACCATAAAAGCGGAAATCAATAACAGAAATATTAGGGAAAAGAAATCAAATACTTGGAAACTGAACAATACCCTGCTGAAAAAAGACTGGGTTATAGAAGACATTAAGGAGAAAATAAAGAAATTCAAAGAATGCAACGAGAATGAAAACACTTCCTATCAAAACCTCTGGGACACAGCAAAAGCAGTGCTCAGAGGTCAATTTATAACGATAAATGCACACATACATAAAGAAGAAAGAGCCAAAATCAGAGAACTGTCCCTACAACTTGAGCAAATAGAATGTGAGCAACAAAAGAATCCATCAGGCGCCAGAACAAAACAAATAATAAAAATTAGAGCTGAACTAAATGAATAAATGAATTAGAGAACAGAAAAACAATTGAAAGAATTAACAAAGCCAAAAGCTGGTTCTTTGAAAAAATTAACAAAATTGATAAACCACTGGCCAGACTGACTAAAGAAATACAGGAAAGGAAACAACCCAAATAAGAAACGAGATGTGCCATATTACAAGAGACCCAACTGAAATTAAAAGAATCATATCAGATTATTATGAAAAATTATACTCTAACAAATTTGCAAACCTAGAAGAAATGGATGAATTCCTAGAAAAACACTACCTACCTAAACTAACACAATCAGAAGTAAAACAACTAAATAGACCCATAACAAAAAAAAGAGATTGAAACGGTAATCAAAAAACTCCCAACAAAAAAAAGGCCCTGGCCCGGACGGCTTTACTGCAGAGTTCTACCAAACTTTCAGAGAAGAGTTAACACCACTACTATGAAAGGTATTTCAAAGCATAGAAAATGACGGAATACTACCCAACTCATTCTATGAAGCCACCATATCCCTGATACCAAAACCAGGTAAAGACACCACAAAAAAAGAAAATTACAGACCTATATCCCTCATGAACATAGATGCAAAAATCCTCAACAAAATTCTAGCCAATAGAATTTAAGAACATATCAAAAAAAATAATCCACCATGACCAAGTGGGATTTATACCAGGTATGCAAGGCTGGTTTAATATTAGAAAAACCATTTATGTAATCCACCATATAAATAAAACAAAAGACAAAAACCATATGACCTTATCAATTGATGCAGAAAAGGCATTTGACAAAGTCCAACACCCATTTATGATAAAAACTCTCAGCAAAATAGGAATTGAAGGAAAATTCCTCAGTACAATAAAGGGCATCTATGCAAAGCCAACAGCCAACATCACTCTAAATGGAGAGAGCCTGAAAGCATTTCCCTTGAGAACGGGAACCAGACAAGGATGCCCTTTATCACTGCTTTTATTCAACATTGTGCTAGGGGTCCTAGCCAGAGCAATTAGTCTAGACAAAGAAATAAAGGGCATCCGGATTGGCAAGGAGGAAGTAAAATTATCTCTATTTGCAGATGACATGATCTCATACACTGAAGACCCTAAGGAATCCTCCAGAAAACTACTGAAACTAATAGAAGAGTTTGGCAGGGTCTCAGGTTAAGATAAACATACAAAAATCACTCGGATTCCTCTACATCAACAAAAAGAACATCCAAGAGGAAATCACCAAATCAATACCATTCACAGTAGCCCCCAAGAATATAAAATACTTAGGAATAAATCTTACCAAAGATGTAAAAGACCTATACAAAGAAAACTACAAAGTACTAGTGCAAGAAACTAAAAAGGACCTACATAAGTGGAAAAACATACCTTGCTCATGGATAGGAAGACTTAACATAGTAAAAATGTCTATTCTACCAAAAGCCATCTATACATACAATGCAATTCCGATCCAAATTCCAATGACATTTTTTAATGTGATGGAGAAACAAATCACCAACTTCATATGGAAGGGAAAGAAGCCCCGGATAAGTAAAGCATTACTGAAAAAGAAGAAGAAAGTGGGAGGCCTCACTCTACCTGATTTTAGAACATATTATACAGCCACAGTAGTCAAAACAGCCTGGTACTGGTACAAGAACAGGCACATAGACCAATGGAACAGAATTGAGAACCCAGATATAAATCCATCCACATATGAGCAGCTGATATTTGACAAAGGCCCAGAGTCAGTTAATTGGGGAAAAGATAGTCTTTTTAACAAATGGTGCTGGCATAACTGGATATCCATTTGCAAAAAAATGAAACAGGACCCATACCTCACACCAAGCACAAAAACTAACTCCAAGTGGATCAAAGACCTAAACATAAAGACTAAAAAGATAAAGATCATGGAAGAAAAAATAGGGACAACCCTAGGAGCCCTAATACAAGGCATAAACAGAATACAAAACATTACCAAAAATGACGAAGAGAAACCAGATAACTGGGAGCTCCTAAAAATCAAACACCTATGCTCATCTAAAGACTTCACCAAAAGAGTAAAAAGACCACCTACAGACTGGGAAAGAATTTTCAGCTATGACATCTCCGACCAGCGCCTGATCTCTAAAATCTATATGATTCTGTCAAAACTCAACCACAAAAAGACAAACAACCCAATCAAGAAGTGGGCAAAGGATATGAACACACACTTCACTGAAGAAGATATTCAGGCAGCTAACAGATACATGAGAAAATGCTCTCGATCATTAGCTGTTAGAGAAATGCAAATTAAAACTCTGATGAGATTCCATCTCACTCCAACAAGCCCGGCATTAATCCAAAAAACACAAAATAATAAATGTTGGAGAGGCTGCAGAGAGATTGGAACTCTTATACACTGCTGGTGGGAATGTAAAATGGTACAACCACTTTGGAAATCTATCTGGTGTTTTCTTAAAAAGTTAGAAAATAGGACTACCATACAACCCAGAAATCCCACTCCTCGGAATATACCCTAGAGAAATAAAAGCCTTTACACGAACAGATATATGCACACCCATGTTTATTGCAGCTCTGTTTACAATAGCAAAAAGCTGGAAACAACCAAGGTGTCCATCAACGGATGAATGGTTAAATAAATTATGATATATTCACACAATGGAATACTATGCATCGATAAAGAAAAGTGATGAATCTGTGAAACATTTCATAACATGGAGGAACCTGGAAGGCATTATGCTTAGTGAAATTAGTCAGAGGCAAAAGGACAAATATTGTAGAAGACCACTATTATAAGATCTTGAGAAATAGTATAAACTGAGAAGAACACATTCTTTTGTGGTTATGAGGGGCGGAGGGCAGGAGAGCATTATTTACTGATTAGATAGTAGATAAGAACTACTTTAGGTGAAGGGAAGGACAATAGTTAATACAGGGAAGGTGAGCTCAACTGGACTGGACCAAAAGCAAAGAAGTTTCCAGGATAAACTGAATGCTTCAAAGGTCAGCGGAGCAAGGGTGGGGGTTTCGGGACTATGGCTTAAGGGGACTTCTAAGTCAATTGGCAAAATAATTCTATTATGAAAACATTCTGCATCCCACTTTGAAATGTGGTGTCTGGGGTCTTAAATGCTAACAAGCAGCCATCTAAGTTGCATCAATTAGTCTCAACCCACCTGGATCAAAGGAGAATGAAGAACACCAAGGTCACATGATAACTATGAGCCCAAGAGACAGAAAGGGCCACATGAACTAGAGACTTACATCATCCTGAGACCAGAAGAACTAGATGGTGCCCGGCCACAATCGATGACTGCCCTGACAGGGAGCACAACAGAGAACCCCTGAGGAAGCAGGAGAACAGTGGGATGCAGACCCTAAATTCTCATAAAAAGACCAGACTTAATGGTCTGACTGAGACTAGAGGAATCTCGGCGGTCATGGTCCCCAAACCTTCTGTTGGCCCAGGACAGGAACCATTCCCAAAGACAACTCATCAGACCTGGAAGGGACTGGACAATGGGTTGGAGAGAGATGCTGACGAAGAGTGAGCTACTTGTATCAGGTGGACACTTGAGACTGTGTTGGCATCTCCTGTCTGTAGGGGAGAAAGGAGGGTAGAGAGGGTTAGAAACTGGCAAAATCATCACGAAAGGAGAGACTGGAAGGAGGGAGCGGGCTGACTCATTAGGGGGAGAGTAAGTGGGAGTATGGAGTAAGCTGTATATAAGCTTATATGTGACGGACTGACTTGATTTGTAGACTTTCACTTAAAGCACAATAAAAATTATTAAAAAAAAGAAAACATTCTACACCCCACTTTGAAGAGTGGCATCTGGGGTCTTAAACGCTAGCAAGCAGCCATCTAAGATGCATCAATTGGTCTCAACCCACCTGGATCAAAGGAAAATGAAGAACACCAAGGACACAAGGTAATTACATGCCCAAGAGACAGAAAGAGCCACATGAACCAGAGACTACATCATCCTGAGATCAGAAGAAGTAGATGGTGCCCGGCTACAACTGATGACTGCCCTGACAGGGAACACAACAGGGAACCCCTGAGGGAGCAGGAGAACAGTGGGATGCAGACCCCAAATTCTCATAAGACCAGACTTAATGGTCTGACTGAGACTGGAAGGACCCTGGTGGTCATGGCCCCCAGACCTTCTGTTGGCCCAGGACAGGAACCATTCCCGAAGCCAACTCTTCAGACATGGATTAGACTGGGCAATGGGTTGGAGAGGGATGCTGGTGAGGAGTGAGCTTCTTGGATCAGGTGGACACTTGAGACTATGTTGGCATCTCCTCCCTGGAGGGTAGATGAGAGCATAGAGGGGGTTAGGAGCTGGCGAAATGGACATGAAAAGAGAGAGTGGAGGGAGAGAGCAGGCTGTCTCTATAGGGGGAGAGTAATTGGGACTATGTAGCAAGGTGTATATAAGTTTTGTGTGAGAGACTGACTTGATTTGTAAACTTTCACTTAAAGCACAATAAAAATTATAAAAAAGAAAACAAAACAAAAATCCGCACAACTGGACCAATAAGTAACATCATGATAAATGGAGAAAAGATTGAAGTTGTCAAGGATTTCATTTTGCTTGGATCCACAATCAACACCCATGGAAGCAGCAGTCAAGAAATCAAAAGACGCGTTGCATTGGGCAAATCTGCTGCAAAAGACCTCTTTAAAGTGTTGAGAAACAAAGATGCCACCTTGAAGACTAAGGTGAGCCTGACACAAGCCATGGTATTTTCAATTGCCTCATATACATGCGAAAGCTGGACAATGAACCAGGAAGACTGAAGAAGAATTGATGCCTTTGAATTGTGGTGTTTGCAAAGAATATTAAATATACTGCCAAAAGAACAAACAAATCTGTCTTGGAAGAAGTACAACCAGAATGCTCCTTAGAAGCAAAGATGGCGAGACTGTGTCTTACATACTTTGGACAGGTTATCAGGAGGGATCAGTCCCTGTAGAAGTACATCATGTTTGGTAAAGTAGAGGGTCAGCACAAAGGAGGAAGACCCTCAGTGAGATGGACTGACACAGTGGCTACAACAATGAGCTCAAGCACAACAATGATTGTGAGCATGGCGCAGGACTGGGCAGTGGTTTGTTCTGTAGTACATAGGGTTATTGAGTCAGAAATGACTCAAGGGAACCTAACAACAACAACAACAATGCCTAGGATATCAATCTTTATGCATTCCATTTCATTTTTGATGACTTACAGTTTTCCTGGATTCATACTTCGTACATTCCAAGTTCCAATTATTAATGGCGTTCACAGCTTTTTCTTCTCATTTTGAGTGGTGTCACATCAGCAAATAAAGGTCTTGAAAGTTTGATTCCATCCATATCATTAAGGTGGACTCAACTTTGAGGAGGCAGCTCTTCCCCAGTCTGTCGTGAGGAGGGGGTCACTATCAACTACTCAAATTATTTGTGCCTTTCCACAATGTCTTTATTAATTATTAAGCACACAGGTTCTTGGCTACCCCAGACACCAGAGGCCTCAGTCACCAAAAAGGTAAGAGAGAGAAAGAGAACAAGCAAGCTTACGGCAAACAAACTGCAAAGTCCAAAGTCCAAGGTCCAATGTTCAAAGTCCCGACACCCCTGTCACTCTTGACCACGTTGTTCCGTTGGGCTCAGGAGCGCTATATCAGGCCTCTACCTCAGCAAGACTTTTGTCAAGCTAGGGTCACAAAGGGATCGAATTCCCTTCAGGCTGAGTGGAGACCAGGGTGGCTCAAAGGCCAATCGCCCTTACTTCCAAACTCAGCTGGCTCTGGGACCCCGGTTGATCAACCTCTCTCACAGGGAGTCCTCTGGCAGGTGAGGGGTCTCATACCACCTCTCCACTGTCTGAAAGAGGGTGGCTCTGATATGCTCTGAGCAAGGTTGAGTCTTATTGTCTCTTCTTTTATACATGTTGGGGCTCTCTGAGCCCTTTCGGTTGGTGTTGATAAGTACTGTTTATGACTTAGCTGGAGCTCTTTGAGCCCATTTGGTTGATATTGATAAGTCCTTGTTTATGACTTAGTTGGTCCCAGTTTTTCTGTTGATAAAGCTGTTTTTCTCCTCTAAGTTATATCATCTTCTTTATCTCCTTTCTTCACATGTTGTTTACGTCTTCATTTGCTTTCAGCTAACCTGTTCTCCACACCACTCGTATTTTGAGTGCCTTCCAACCTGAGGGGATCATCTTCTGGCACTATGTCAGACAATGTTCCACTGCTATTCATAAGGCTTTCAGTGGCTAATTGTTTTCAGAAGTAGACTGCCAGACCCTTCGTCCTAGTCTGTTTTAGTCTGGAAGCTCAGCTGAAACCTGTCCACCATGAGTGACCCTGCGGGTATTTGGCATAGCTCCCAGCATCACAGCAACACACAAGCCCACACAGTATGACAAACTGATAGATGCGTGGGGAACAAGATGGTACACACTAAAATAAATCTCAGGGAGCCTGAGGAAAGGAGGGACCAATTAATTCTGCCTGGGAAGGCCAGCAAGGGCTTCAGAAAGACTGTATTTCTAGAACTGAACCCTGAAGAATAAGGAAGGCTTTCCCATGCAGACAGGGGCAGATTAACCAGCAAGTAAGGTGTGTGCTGGTTTACTTGTGTTTACTTACTAATCTGTGGCAACCACATGTGTGCAAATCACCAGGCCTGTCTTCCAAGGCACCTCTGGATGGGTTTGAACTGCTGACCTTTTGGTTACTAATCCAGAGCTTAACGATTTGCACCACCCAGGGATTCCTCAGCTCTAACTAGTCACAGGTTTTTGTTGTTGTTTTAATTGTGGTTTAGATGGAAGTTTACAGCTCAAGTTAATTCTCATTTAAAAATTTATACACGTATTTTGTTACATTAGTTGCAATCCTCACAATGTGTCAGCACACTCCCCTGTTGCACCCTGGGTTCCATGTGTCCATTTGACCAGTTTCTGCACAATAGTCACATGTGGCTACTGTTTTGGACAATGTGGATAGAATGCATTTCCATCATCACAGAAAGTTCAGTTGGGCCATGCTGATTCAGGCTGTTTGAGTTGCCAATAAGTGCTCATAATAAAATGAGTTCAGTGGACAAATAAGTTTAAAAATATACTATGTGATTAAAAAAAATGTGATAGACTCTTGGAAATTCACATAGTACAAAAGCATTATAAAGATCTTGAGAAGTCCAGTAATAAAAAGAATGTGGCTCAACTTTGCTTAACCCAGTGTTTCCCATATTTAATTTTTAACTGAACCCCTCCTTTTAAGATGGTCTAATTTACAAGAAATCAAAAGACGCATTAAACCCAAAACAAACCAAACCCAGTGCCGTCGAGTCGATTCCAACTCAGAGCAACCCTATAAAACAGAGTAGAACTGCCCCATAGGGTTTCCAAGGAGCGCCTGGTGATTTGAACTGCCGACCCTTTGGTTAGCAGCTGTAGCGCTTAACCACTATGCCACCAGGGTTTCCAAATCTACTGCAAAAAAAATCTACTGCAAAGGACCTCTTTAAAGTGTGGAAGAGCGAAGATGTCACCTTGAAGACTAAGGTGCGCATGGTATTTTCAATCACATCATATGCATGTGAAAGCTGGACAGTGAATAAGGAAGACTGAAGAAGAATTGACGCCTTTGAATTGTGGTGTTGGCGAAGAATATTGAATATACCATGGACTGCCAAAAGAATGAACAAATCTGTCTTAGAAGAAGTACAACCAGAATGCTCCTTAGAAGCAAGGATGGCGACACTGTGTCTTACATACTTTGGACCTGTTGTCAGGAGGGATCAGTCCCTGGAGAAGGACATCATGTTTGGTGGAGTACAGGGTCAGCGGAAAAGAGGAAGACCCTCAACGAGGTGGATTGACACAGTGGCTGCAACAATGAGCTCAAGCATAACAATGATTGTAAGGATGGCTCAGGACCGGGCAGTGTTTCATTCTGTTGTGCATAGGGTCGCTATGAGTTGGAACCGACTTGATGGCACCTAACAACAACAACAATTTACGTGTCATAGAGGTAATAATTCACAGATAACACTTTGGGAAATACTAATATGTGCAGCTGGGAACCACTGGTAGCATTTAGGCAAGGGAATAATGAGAACAGATTTTGTTTTACAGAGAGCACTTTGGCAACTGTGGGAAGGATGGGTTGGAAAAGAACAACGTTAAAGGAAAGAAGACCAGCTGGGATGCTCACTGTAAGAAGACAGCTATGGGAAGAGGAGGCAAGACATATCCCAGAGTGTTTTATGATACAGAGCAAAAAGAATATGATGAGTGATTGGGTGTGGAAGGTTAAGTCCAGTAGGATACCTAGTCTTCAAACTTAGGCTCTGGAATGATGGTAGCACACCTAACATAAAAAATAACAAGGACTATCAGGAACACATGTGGGGAATGTAGAGTTCAACAAATCTTTGGTATATCCAAAACGAGTAACAAAGAAAAAAGCATGGTCTGTAACTGAGATCTAAGATATATATTTGGGAGTCTAGTCTAAGAATCGTATCTGAGAATCATCAGGATATAGGCAATACTTAAAGTCACGGGAATAAATGAACTCACTCAACAAGGCAGGGCCAAGTGAGAATAGCAGAGGGTCAAAAGTTGCTAGAATTAGCCACGCTAAATGGAGCAGATTAAATAAGCAGGAGACAGAAAAGAAGCCATCAAAGAGGTAGGAAAACAAGAATGCTGTGTCCCAGAATCTAAGGGAAAAGAGATCTCTAAGAACAATGTCATGGTCAATAGTTTTTGAATGTCATAGAGAGATCACAAGAAAAAAAATACCACATTGGACCCGTAAAGCAAACTAAACCAAACCAACTGTCGTTGAGTCGATTCGTTGGACCCCTAGGGTTTAGCAATGAGAGAGTCGGTCTTAGCAAGAATAGTCTCTGTAAAATGCTAGGGTTAGGGCAGATTGTGATGGACATGAGGAAGACTGAATTGTAGATGAGGAGATAGAAACAGTGAGTATAATAAAATCTTAAAGACGTATTTCTGAGTAGAAAAGGAAAGCAATAGAACCACTGCTAGGGAGGAACACAGCGTACTGTATTTTTAAAAGATGGAAGTAACCATTTAAGTCAATGTAATAGGCATTTATTGAGTGTCTATATTATAAACCACTGTGCTAGACATTAGGTCTTTTAAAACCAAACCCATTGCCATCAAGTAGACTCCGACTATAGGACAGAGTAGAACTGCCCCCACGTAGGGTTTCCAAGAAGCAGCTGGTAGATTTGAACTGCCAGCCTTTTGGTTAACAGCCATACCTCTTCACCACTGCACCACTAGGAGTCCGAGAGATAGTGAAAAATCCCCATCTCTGCCCCCAATTGGCTCAAAGTATACCAACCAAAAACGAAACCCGTTGCAGTCGAGTCGATTCCGACTCAGAGTAGAACTGCCCCATAGAGTTTCCAAGGAGTGCCTGGAGGATTCAGACTGCCAATCTCTTGGTTAACAGCTGTAGCACTTAACCACTACGCCACCAGGGTTTCCGAAGTATACCAGGTTAAAGAATTATAAAGGGATGATATGACCTTAACTCATTTATGTAAATGTTGGTTAAAAAAATTACCATATTTTCCGTAACACTGTGGTCCACAAGGAGCCCTGGTGGTGCAGTGGTTAAGAGCTTGGCAATTCTATTCTGTCCTGTTGGACTGCTGTGAGTTGGAATCGACTCAACAGCAACAGGTTTGGTTTGGTGGTCCACAGAGCCTTTCAACTTCTTGATGAAAAATGACTTTAGAATTCTAAGACCATGTTGCTAGCTTTACAACAGTCTACCCAATATCAGATATCCATGCTGTCAATGAATAAACTGCTACATATGGTAACCAAAAACAGCTTCTTTCAAATAGCAAAAGGGGATTCAGACAAGACCATGTGTTTGACATACCAAAAAAAAAAAAAAACCCACTGCCATCGAGTTGATTCCAACTCATGGCAACCCTATAGGACAGAGTAGAACTGCCCCACAGAGTTTCCAAAGAGTACCTGGCAGATTCAAACTGCCAACCTCTTGGTTAGCAGCTGTGGTACCTAACCGCTACGCCACCAGGGTTTCTGTGTTTGACATACGGCAGGACAAAAGAAGTCAGTGCGATAGGAACAGGGCTGTTATTTTATGAACAGACTAGAACTCATTGAAATGAATCATGTTTCTCTGTATACCACCCCTCTTCTCCCCCTCATCTCCTTCCCCCCACCCCCCCCATCCCCCTGCAACACACCCACACTGATAGCACAGTGCCTGGCACTTAATGAATCAATCTCACCCATCTTGAGAAATCAGGAAGTATGACCAGGACATAAGCTGATGGGGTGGTGGGGCAAGGCTAGGTTGGTCAAGATGGGTCCAAATGTCTCTCAATAAACACAGATGGATGAAGAGACAGACACACAGATGCATCAGTGACAAACATTGACACATGCTGGATGGTCAGTATATAAGCTAACAGGTGTGTAAATTTGTTTAATATATTCTTTCTTGTTTTCTTCATTAGATCCCCTCAGCCGAGTGTGTTTAAGACCAAAAAATGTAACTGATTCTTTGAGCACCTACATTAATGCTAATTATATTAGGGTAAGTAAATAAATATAATTTTATTTCTGATGTGCATTTGATTTACTATTTGGAACTGTTGATTTTATTTTTTCCTCAAGGTAGATTAAGTTTGTGATTTAACTTGGTTAAAAAAAAAGTGGTCCAACTTTGTTTAACCCAATGTTTCCCACATTTATTTTTTTTTTTTACTGAACCTCCCTTTTTTCAAGATGGCCTAATTTATATGTCATAATACTTTGGGAAATATTTCTATAGATAATTGGGAACCACTGATAGCGTTAAGGCAAGTTGGTTACTAGTAAGTTTTTTTGCTTGTTTTGTTTTCATCATAACCATCATTCGTAGTGGGGTCCGTTCCAATGACTTCTTTATTCTGAGTCTGTGGCTAGCGTGCTCTTATGGGGTGCTCGGGCAGGGAGTGAGTATTACAACCTTCAATACCACAATATACCGTAAATGATATACTTGACTTTCAGGAAAGACGTTATGCGAATTGTGGAGCTAGAGTCAATGGGGCTGCCATAGTCTGTGTTGCTTTTAGACTAGCACAGATATTTTGTTCTGAAATATCTTTCACCTAAACTTTCAGTGCAAGGCATGAACTTAAAAACCAACATATTTTTCTCTTCACTCTAACTAGGGCTACAGTGGTGAGGAGAAAGCATTCATTGCTACTCAGGGCCCCATGATCAACACCGTGAATGATTTCTGGCAGATGGTTTGGCAGGAAGACAGCCCTGTGATTGTTATGATTACAAAACTCAAAGAAAAAAACGAGGTATGATCTTAAGCCCAAGTACTGAATGTTATACATGTCCTATTGCTATAGAAAAGATATTTTATGAATAAAAATGCCATGTACTTAATACCAGATTGAAAATGGAAACTTAGAGACATTTAAAGACTAAGCCACTTTGTGCTTTTGAAAAATGGTAATTGGTATTGGTGTTATTCTATGAATTGTGATTTTATTTCAGAGGAGTCCATATACTTGGGATATATACAAGTCTGTCATTTGTATCCATGTGTCCCAGTGAGGAAGTAAGGCATCATGAATATCATTCCAATTTAAAGACAGAGAGGTATATTTAAAAAAAAAAAAATTATTTAACAAATATTTTTTGAGCACCTGCTATGTGACAGGTACTGTAATCATTTGGGATAATTAGTGAGCAAAATACACAAATATTATTGCTCTAGGTAAAATTCTACATTCTAGTCAAGGGAGAAAGAAAAAAACAATAAATATAATAAATTCATAAGTAACATAGGACATTAGAAAGGGTAAGTATTATCGAAAAAAAAAAGTAGAGCAGGATAAGCAGATTGAATATGCTGGACAATAGAGAAGGGGAAGAGTAGGTTGCAATATTATATAGAGTGGTCAGGGTAGACCACATTAAGAAGGTGAGATTTGAACAAAGACTTGAAAGAAGTTATAAAAAACTGAGCAATTTTCTCGAAATCCTCGAAATAAGAAATCCAAGAAAGACACAAAATTGTTGTTGGTGTCGTTGTTAGGTGCTGTCAAGTTGGTTCTGCTTCGTAGTGACCCTGTGTACAACAGAATGAGACACTTGTACCACCCTCACGATCATTGTTGTTCTTGAACTCATTGCTGCAGCCACTGCTTCACTCAATCTCATTGAGGGTCTTCCTCTTTTTCCCTCACCATCTACTTTACCAAGCATGATATCCTTCAACAGGGTTGGTCCCTCCTGATAACACGTCCAAACTATGTGAGACAAAGTCTTGCCATCCTTGCTTCTGAGGAGCATTCTGGCTGTACTTCCAAGATAGATTTGTTCATTCTTCTGGGAGTACACTATATATTCATTATTCTTCCCAACACCATAATTCAAAGGCATCAGTTATCTTCAATCTTCCGTATTCATTGTCCAGCTTTCAAATGCATTTCAAAGGCAATTGAAAATACCAGGGCTTGGGTCGAGCGTACCTTAGTCCTTAAAGCGATGTCTTTACTTTTTAATACTTTAAAGAGGTTTGCCCAGTGCAAAGCATTGGTTTGATTTCTTGACTGCTGCTTTTCCATGGGGATTGATTGTGGATGCAAGTAAAATGAAACCCTTTACAACTTCAATATTTTCTCCATTTATCGTGATGTTGCTTACTGGTTCAGTTGTGAAAATTTTTGTTTTCTTTATGTAGAAGTGCAATCCATACTGAAGGCTGTAGTCTCTCATTAGTAAGTGCCTCAAGCCAGCAATATGTGTCATCTGCCTATCGCAGGTCATTAATGAGCCTTCCTCCAGTCCTGATGCCACATTCTTCTTCATATAGTCCAGCTTCTCTGATTATTTGCTCAGCATTCAGACTGAATAAGTATGGTGAAAGGCTACAACCCTGACGCACACCTTTCCTGACTTTAATTAAACCATGTTCTGTTAGAATGTCTGCCCCTTGATCTGTGTATAGGTTCCTAGTGAGCACAATTAAGAGTTCTGGAATTCTGGAATTCTCATTCTTTGAAATGTTATTCATAATTTGTTATGATCCACACAGCCAAATGCCTTTGCATAATCAATAAAAACAGGTAAACATCTTTCTGGTATTGTCTGCTTTCAGCCAGGATCCATCTGATATCAGCAATGATATCCCTTGTTCTACATCCTCTTCTGAATCTGGCTTTAATTTCTGGCAGTTTCCTGTCGATGTACCACTGCAGCAACTTTTGAATGATCTTATAGCAAAATTTTACTTGCATGTGATATTAACAATATTATTGAACAATATTGATATTAATGATGTTCAATAATTTCCACATTCTGTTGAATCACCTTTCTTTGGAATGGGTACAAATATGGCTCTCGTCCAGTCAGTTGGCCAGGTAGCTGTCTTCCAAATTTCTTAGCATAGACCAGTGAGGGCTTCCAGTGCTGCCTCTGTTTGTTGAAACATCTCAGTTGGTATTTGTCCTTTCCTGGAGCTTTGTTTTTCACCAGTGCCTTCAGTGCAGCTTGGACCTCTTCCTTCAATACCGCTGGTTCTTGACTGTGTGCCTTCTTCTCAAATGGCTGGATGTTGACCAGTTCTTTGTGGTACAGTGACTCTGTGCATTCCTTCCATCTTCTTTTGATGTTACTTAATATTTTCCACATGAAATCCTTCAATACTGCAACTCAAGGCTTGAATTTTTCTTCTGTTCTTTCAGCTTGAGAAATGCCAAGCATGTTCTTCCCTTTTGGTTTTCTATCTCCAGGTGTTTGCACATTTCTTTGTAATACTTTGTCTTCCTGAGCCACCCTTTGAAATCTTCTGTTCAAGCTCTTATATTTCCTTGTTTCTTCCTTTCATTTTAGCTACTCTACATTCAAGAGCAAGTTTCAGAATCTTCTCTGACATCCATTTTGGTATTTCTTTCTTTCTTGTCTTTTTAATGATGAAATTTTTCTTACAGTCTTTTCTAAGGATTTAACTTGAATACTCATCCTGTATGTTGCATCATAAAAATAAAATTGTGTAATTCCTGAAAGGTGCTATCCTAAGTACCTCTTACATTTTAGGGCATCTTATTAAGACAGTTGACAGTCTGGTCTTAGTCAGGTATTTTGTTGTTGTTGTTGTTCGTTTTCTTTTCAAAATTACCATACCAGGGCTTCACCATGACAATAAGAATTCAAGAAACATGGGCTTTCCCTTAGACACCTTTGTCCAATTATAACCCTTGAGTGTAGAATAATCTTGCTGCTAGCCAAGAGAATTCAGACTCACAAAACTGCAGTTTGTAAGCTTCAAAAAATGTGTTGTTTCCTTCATTTTTTGCCATAATATATAAAGAATTTTTCTGAAATCTATTCTGAAAAAAAAAGTATGTTTTTGACCAGAACATGAAATTATATACTAAGTTAACTGTATGCCTCATTAAATAAATACATTTCTATAAATTTTAAATGCAAGCTTGAGGTAGCAAAATAAAATAATCCCTATTGTTCTCAACTGATTCACATACAATAGCAATTTGTCCGCATATTAAGGCACAAACAGTTCCTGCATAGTTTTATATCATTGGTGCTTACCTCTCTTGTAGAGAAAAATTACTAATGTTTAAAAGGTGTATCCTATGTATATATACATCCATGCATGCGTACATACACACATACAACTTCGTAATATGGTAGACAGCCCGAAAAGTCTCCCACTACAAAAGCAGTTATTCTCGGTAAAATAGGAAATAGCATGCATAGCAGAGCTTGAAGAGTAAAAAAGAGAAACCCCAGCAGTCAAAACTGACTAAAAGGCATAAACCAGAGAATGAAAAGTTGCATTTTAATAGCAATACAAGAACTAGAGTCAACGCCTCATTCTTGCAGAAAGCTGGGTGTTAGAACCGAGACATTATATAAAATGAGGACCTATGAGGCTATATATCTTCAGTGAAAAGGTGAATTTGAAAAATATAGCTGTGTAACAAAATAGGAATAAAACTGGTAGTTAATCTTTTAAGTCTGGCCCTTCACATGAGATAAATAAAAAGGCTCTTAGAGAATTCAAAGCCAGAAAACCCCAGAATTCCAAAACCAGGAAACCCCAAGTGGAAAAATTAACATGAAAGATCATTCTAGGCTGGTAACACTTCTGTGGCACTTTGCAGAAAGAAAGGAAAAAACTTTCCGGAGGCATACACTCTTAGCATATGACTCACAGAATTCCCATAGAAAAAGCCCAGGCAAATGCAAGCTTACAAGAGAAAATTATGATGCACACAAGTAAATAAAATATTGCAAGAAAAAATTGGCAGAAGCAACAAAAAGTAGAATTATATCCCCAAGAAATTCAAATAAAAGAAATTACAAGCATAGACTATAAAATTTTAAATAATTAAGCACATAATATAAAATTTAAAAATGGTCAAGTT